>NC_077232.1:41372517-41440017 GCF_027887165.1 Monodelphis domestica | reverse complement strand
ATCATCCTATTGATTGTTTCTTATAGGACAACAGTACTCCATCACTATCATATACCACAATTTGTTCAGTCATTCCCCAATGGATGGACATCCCCTCCATTTCCAATTCTTTGCCACCACAAAAAAAGAGTTGCTATAAATATTTTTGTAGAAGTGGGTCCCTTCCCATTTTGTATTATCTCTTTGGTATACAGACCCAGAAGTGGTAATACAGGATTAAAAGGCACGCACAATTTTATAGCTCCTTGGGCATAGTTTCAAATTTTGCCCTTCAGAATGATTGGATCAGTTCTCAACTCTACCAACAAAGCATTAGTGTCTCAATTTTGTCACACCCCTTTCTAATATTTATCACTTTCCTTTACTGCCATATTGGTCAATTTGATAGATGTAAAGTGGCACCTCAGAGGTGTTTTAATTTATATTTCTCTAATTAAGAGTGATTTAGAACATTTTCACATATGACTATTGAGAGCTTTGATTTCTTCCTCTGAAAGTAACTTGTTCATATCCTTTGCCCATTTGTCAATTGGGAAATGAAGGTTTGCACTCATAATCCTGCCTCAAATGCACAGTAGCTATTACCCAGGGCAAGTCTCTTAAACCTCTTTGTATCTCAGTTTCTTCTTTTGTAAAATAAGGAGACTAGACTGGACAGCTTCCAAAGCTCCTTCCAGCTCTAACATCTACATTTGAAGAAAGTCTTCTTTACTACCCTGATAATGACCTTCTCCAATGACTCATCTCCAACTTTGTTTTCCTGTCTGCTAATGTCTTTTCTTTTCAGAATGACCTCCCAATTACTCTCTAACCCCTTTACATGTACTGTGTAATTAGAATCTATTATGCTAAAAAAAATCTATGATTCCCAGCACCCCACTCTCTTCCTGTCATTACATGCTAATGTAGACAGGTTATAAATTCTCATTCTCTTGTCTTCCTATTGTGGCTTTGGTGGAGCGAACCTTTTGAGCAGGTAGAAAAAAACTTAGTCATGTGGTTCTATTTTGTTAGATAATATACTTTATAAAATATAATACTTGAAGTATACATTAATTTAAATCCTACATTTATGGCAACCACAGAAGTGGGGTTTAGAACCCTTAATTCTCTCTGAGTAGATTAGTTTGAAAAGAAACCATGTTTCTCTTGCTATTGCTGATCCTGCCTCCCTCCATAACTGCCTGGGTGGTCCCAGTCAAGCTATTGTTGCCACCTGCTGCTGCTGATTGCTCTGTCTTTTAGAACACACAAGCTGGGAGTCCTTGGAGCTGTTCTCTGGGGAGCTGGGAAAGTATAAATCCCTTTTTCCCTTATATTGTCAACACCTGTGTGCTTGCCTGCTGGTTGCCTTGGAAGCCTGGGTGTGTTTCTCTTAGGCAATAATTAGCCTCCTAAAGGTTTTTTATCTGAGGAGACACTTCTACCCTGTTAACTCCCTTTCCACTTGACAAGGGAAGCAAGCTTCTCCTTGGCATTTTTACTTCTGGGAAAGGAGAAAGAAGGCTATTCTTCCAAACTATATACAGGAAGTAGAATTGCAAGCATGGCCCAGTCTCCTGATTATCTCAAACAGCTCCCAGTTTTAGAATGTCTTTTCTTCCTACTGTTCTTGGGCACACTGATCCTTGCAATTAGCTTGAATAACTATGAGATTCAGGGGAGAAATTCATCTCCCTTAACCTCCTTACCATTCTGGCCTGCCCAGCCTCTACAATACATCCAATATGGAATTCCTTCACACTATGTTTTGTGTGGAATTCTCCCTCACTATGGGAGATCCCAGAGGTATGACCAAGGGAATCTGAATGGATAATGATACTGGGGAGGGGAAAGAACTTTAAAGAGTCTGGAGGTGAAATTTTTAAGCCTTTTCAGGCTCCATTGTTTTGTGGAAGTCTCTGTGTTGGAATTGAAAAAAAAGGACTTTTGATTTCAGTGCCTGTATTCTGTCAAATATATTGTATTTGCTGATTGCTTGTTTTAAGATTTTATTTTGTTCTGTTACACTATGTTACTTTAAGTTACTGTGTTTTGACAATTAGCTATATGTGCTGTTTGTACCTTCCCATATGACTGAACTGGAGAAAATACCATTGTATAAGTACCTTTGAGTTATTTGTAACAAGAGGTGAGGGTCCATTTAGTAGCTGAAGTGAAATGCTATAGCACTATTATAATCCCCACCTCTGCATTTATAAAAATTCAATGGATGAAACATATAAAGACATGCCATATATGACTGTTACAGTCTCATTTGGGAAATGGGAAGTTTTTCCTAGGGGGCTTGACATGTCTGGATGACTCTTGAGAAGGGAGCATTACCCAGGTAGCCTTGTGGCTTCTGGATATGTTTTTTTTTTTTTAATTATTTGTAACTCTTCAGCTTACTCTAACCCTCCATCAGAATGATCTAGATTCTTGGAGACGTTTTAGATCCAAAAGGTTTTCTTGAATTATCTGCAATATTACTTTTTTAAAAAAGCTGTTTTATCTTAGTGAAAAATGTATCCTGAGTTTGTCCCTGTGTTTGTCAACACCCTTCTCAGGGGAGATTGTCATAAAATTAAAAGTTTTTCTTGTTTGAGAGTAATTTTAGGATAAGAAATTTGCTACCTCCCAGAATCCTGGAAGTGAACTGCTTGAAGAAGGCACCATGGAGATGCTTGCAGAAATTTCACACTGCACCAAAATATCCAGAATGAACTTTGGGATGTAGTGAAATTGAATTGTGGGGGGTTGAATGCATTTGTTGTGAATGTACACTTTTATGCCAAAGGGGACTGCCCCCTAATTGGCTTTTTGTCAGTGTTCCTAGTAATTATTGGTTTTGTTCTCTTTCCCTTTTATCCCCAAAGTATTGCAATATTATGTTTACATGATCCATTGGGGAGATTAGACTCCCAAAAGATCCTAGGGGGAGGGATTGTGTAATTAGAATCTGTTTCCCTAAAAAAAATAAAAGGATGTAAATTCTGTGGAGTTCCATCTCTCACACTCTTGTCTTCCTGTCATAGCTTTGGTGGAGTGGGCTTTTTGAGCAGGTAGAAAAACCTGGTCACATGGTTCTATTTTGTTAGACAATAAACTTTATAAAATATAATGCTTGAAGTATTGGATATTAATTTAAATCCTACAGTATCTAGCTATTTACACGATATCTCCCTGATTAGAATGCCTTTACCTTGAAAGTAGGGACTGGTTTTACATTTCTTTGTATCCCATTGTTTAATATGAAATCCAACACATAGTAAGGACTTGATAAATAAATATTTTAGCCCTAATATTGTATATTGAAGTTATTACCTAAGTTTCCTTCTTCTGCTTAAGACATTGGGGTTTGAGGATTCAGACTTTCATTTATTTATTTAAAAAAAAAAAAAACTTTTAAAAACCCTCTAAACTCCTGTCTTAGAATCATTAAGTATTGGTTCCAAGGCAGAAGAATGGAAGAGACTAGGCAATGAGGGTTAAATGACTTGCCCAAGGTCACACAGTTAGGAAATATCTGAGGTCAGATTTGAACTCAGGACCTCCCATCTCTGAATCTGGCTCTGAATTTACTGAAGCCCCTTACCTGTGGGGCTACAATTTAACTGGGTTGTATCTCCTCTTCAACCATCAGCAACATGCTAGAAGTACTTTGGTAACTGGTAAATAGTTGATTTGATATGTGATATTGTGTTATTAAAAAGGTTCTAATGCAGTTCAAATTCTGTCTCTGATACTAACTCCTGTATGAAGGAAGGCAAATAACTGATTTGTCTGGGCCTTAGTTTCCTTGTTTGTAAAATGAGCTGGGGTGTTGAGCTAAATGACCTCTGATGTCACCTCCAAATTCTAAATCTACGATCCTATCATCTCTGATTATAAGAAATGGTTCTAGAGAATCCCATGTCATGTTCAATTTCCTTCTATCTCTTTTTGGGCTCTGTGATTAATGATTTGGTTTTTGGTTCCCAGTCCTCCTGGCTGGTTAAAGATCCTCAGAGCCCCTTACTTCCTTCTCCTCCTCCATATCCCAAGCTGTTCAGAAGTGACTTGAAGTTGTTTCTTGCCCCTTTTCTTCCCATTCCCCCGAGCTCTTCCCTTTAAAACAAACAAGGTGAGAAATTGGGTTGGTCAGACTTTGCACTGACCCATCACTTTAGAGCAGTCAAACCCATCTAGAGGCCTGATGTCACCTCTCCCAGGCTTCTCAAGCAGTAGGTAATAGAAAGAGGCCCTCAGGGAGAGGGATCCATTTGTGTATCCATCACAAATAGGGGCCCAAGGAGAGGTGCCAGCACTAGTGATGTGGGAGAAGTGCCTCAGCCTCAAGAATGGGGTGGAGAGAGGGGTGACAGGTGACAGCCATTAACAAGAAAACAGGCCTGCTTTGTGAGAACAAAATAGCGGATGTTGGCAGACAGTGCTGCCAGGTAAACAGCATCATGGGACTGCCAGGTGCATCAGCTTCTCTCCTTTCCTGTGGGACCATCCCAGGTCTGGCAAGTTGGAGCCCCTGGGGGATGAAAATCAAGGTCAGGATACCCAGCCTTCCAATTTGGAATCATGGTCCTCTATTGTGCTTTCTTATAACCTTCTCAGGCCATTTCAGCCAAGTTGAAAAGACAGCAAATTTGACTTATTTGACAAAGTTCTCTCCTTCTGGCTATTTTCTTTGGGTGCTTTTTCCCCCTACTACTTTATCTCCCTGGGTCTATCATTTTTTAAAAATCCTCACCTTTAGTCTGGGTTTTATTTCTTAGACAGAAGAGCAGCAAGGTCTAGGTGAGTGCAGTTAAATGACTTGCCCAGGGCCACACAGCTAAGAAGTGTCTGAGGTCAGATTTAAACCCTGGCCTCAGTTCTCCCAAATTCAGGCCTGATATTCTGTCCACTGTGCTACCTAGTTGCCCCAATCTGGACCTATTGCTAACTAAGAAATAGTAGAAATGCAAGAATTTAAATACCATACTAATAGTACTTTTCTTCTCAAGAAAAAAAAAATTAATAAGCATTTATTATGCACCTAGAAAGCCACCTCAGAGTCAAGAAGCCCTGGATTTACATCCTACCTTGAGCATGTATTGGCTGTGTGACCCTAAATAAGTCACTTAATTTCTCACTGTGTCCGATAACTCAAGGTTGGGAAAAGGTGTAGACCTTCATTGAGAGAGTAAGTCCCCCCAGGAGCTCTCTGAAGCAATGAACTCACATATAATGGATGTAAGACAGAGGTACAAAGAGGAAAAATGGCTATCACTCCCCTCAATCATCTCATATTTGACTGATATAATACGGACACACACAAAAGCTGTGTGATGGGGAAAAGGAGAGATGAAGACCAAGTGCTCTGAGAAAACTCAGTCCAAGGGTCTGGGGAAGACTTCCTGGAAGCGGTAGCCAGTAATATCAGCCTTGAAGGAAAAGGGAGACTCTAGAAGTTGGCGCCGAACCACCACAAAGTCATAGTGGACTCAAGTTAGTCCCAATGAGTTCTTTTCCCAGGTGAATGATGGCTTCTGATCAGTTCTATCTTGCTTTCAGGAATAGACTTGCCATCAGTTCCCTCTGAAAGAAATATCCCTTCTCTCCTTCTCTGCCTTTTATAGTAAGGATACGTGATGAAACTGGAACTCTTGCTGCTGTTGCCAGTTACATTCCTTCGCTCTTATGTGGATGAATGACTCAGCCACCTGACTGTAAGAAGGCTGGATGGTTTTGAAGGACAACTACCAAATGGTAAGCAAAGAAACACCATTTGAATAAACTTCAATTTAGCACACCAATTTCTTCCCAGTAGCGACTAGCTAAATAGGCTTTCTTCAGGCTATTTGGGAAGGCTGCCGACATCATTGTTTGGGGAATTAGATCATCGATTTAGACACGGTGTTAGCGGCCATCTAGTCCAAACCCTTATTTTGTAGATGAGGAAACTGAGCCCCAGAGAGGTTCATTGATTTGTCTGGTATCACCCAGGAAGGGAGAGTCAGAGCCAGGGTTTGAACTCCAAGTCTCTGATGATTCTTCCCATCACATCTTACTCAATGCCTCCCATGGAGGTGTCCATTGAAAGGCATTGGTGGAGAACCATTTATATAATGATGAGAGCTCTGTGAAGACTGAAGTCTCTGAAGGATTAAGAACTTAAGCAATGAAATGACTAACCACAATTTCAGAAGATGGATGATGAGGTGCACTAGCCATCTCCTGACAGAGAGGTGGACTCGGGATGCTGAAGAAATCAGATCTTTTTGGACACAGTCGAAACGGGAATTTGCTTTACTTGACTGAACTTTTGTTAACAAAGACTTTTTATTTTGTGTTTGAAAGAGACAGAGAGACAGAGACAGAGAATGTTAATTAAAAAATAAATTAATAAAAAGCTGTGCCACATAATGCAAAGAACATCACATTCGAAGACAAGACACCGAGTTTCTAACTTTCTATCATGGAATACCTTTGTGACTTTGGGCAAATCACTTAACTACCTTGACCTCAGTTTTCTCATATATAAAACAAGGATGGTCATACTTTACAAGTGGATAGAATGCTGGACTTGGAGTGAGGAAGCCAAGTTCAAAACCAGCCGCAGACATTGCTGGCTATGGGACCCTTGCCAGGGCAGAAGCACAGGATTTCAGAGTTAGAAAGGTTCTTGGTGTCCATCTAATGCAATCTTAAAAATCATCCTCACTTCCATATAGCCAGCAAGTGGGCAGAGGCAGGATGACCACTTGTCAGGTATTGAGGATACATTGAGGATTATTTGGAGTCTGTTTCAAGTCCTCCATCAAGGGGAGGCCCCACTATTCATTCTGACTCTGGAGAGCTCCAACAGATGGGAAGTTCTGCTCCCCCCACCAAATATAGTCTAAATTGGCCTCTCAATATTCCTGCTTCTTCTGGGTGATGTAAAATAGAACATGCTCATCCCTTTGCCATGTGATTGCCTTTCAAATAAATGAAGAGAGTCATCCTGTCCCCCTGGATCTTCTCTTCTCCAGGCTATTCATGGATCATAGCAAAGACACACAAAGCACTTCGACTCCACATCCAATAATTAAGAGTCCTACTCCCTCAAATCTATTCACTGCAACTCAAGCTTAACCACACATACTCCTGCCATGAAAAGCAATCTCAGGAAAGACCTGGTCACTTTTCTTATAGTTCCAACAGGGCCTCCCTCCCTCCCTCTCTGATTCTCTGCCCCCCTTGAGTTCTCTCTCTCTCTCTCTCTCTCTCTCTCTCTCTCTCTCTCTCTCTCTCTCTCTCTCTCTTTCTATCACTCCCTCCCTCTATGTCTGTCTCTTTCTCTCTCTCTCTGTCTCTTCTTCTCTCCCTCTTTTTCGCTTTCATATCACAGAAACTGTGAGCCTGCTTCAGGACTACCCACAACTATAATCCCTTATTTTAATAAATTCCCATTGTAAAGGCCACTGGCACTGGCCCCAGAATAGGCTGCAGATTCACCCTCAGCGTGGCTGCAGGGACCATCTGCCAAGGTAGATGGGGATGCAATCTGCATTACTGGAAAGAGGATCTTCAGTTAAAGAAATCATGATTCTTATTAAAATAACAATAATAGGTTATCTCTATATAGCTTATGATGCAGTGGAAAATCTGCTGGATTCAAATAACAATAGAAGCTAGCATTTATACAATGCTTCACATTTTGCAAAGGACTTTATAAAGGTTATATTATTTGATCCTTACAACAACCCTATGAAATAAATATTATTATCCCAATTTTAGAGACAAAGAAACTGAGGCTAAATGACTTTCTCAAAGTCACATAGCTATTAAACCTCTGCAACAGGATTGGAATTCATTCCTAACTCATTGTAATGTTCTATCTACTACACTTACCTAGCTGCTTCTTGGAGCCACAGGTGAGAGTTGGGTACACCAAAGGTGAATAAATAGCCCTGAAAATGGCTTTTCAAGGCCTCACACTAGTGGTACTAGTTCTCCTTTAACACCCTGTATATCCCATTCAATACATATGGAAAGGAAGGCATGATACATTTTACAATGAGCCACATAGTGTGTGCCATGTTTTTTTTCTGCTGCACATCAAATAACTACTCCCTATGCTTAAAGTGAATGTACTCATAATGGAAAATGCCATCTGCCCTCCAAGAAGGAACTGATGGAATCTGAATGTAGACTGAAACATATTAAAGTTAATTTCCTTCCTTCCTTCCTTCCTTCCTTCCTTCCTTCCTTCCTTCCTTCCTTCCTTCCTTCCTTCCTTCCTTCCTTCCTTCCTTCCTTCCTTCCTTCCTTCCTTCCTTCCTTCCTTCCTTCCTTCCTTCCTTCCTTCCTTCCTTCCTTCCTTCCTTCCTTCTTCCTTCCTTCCTTCCTTCCTTCTCTCCTCCTCTTCCTCTCTTACCTTCTATCATACAATCAACACTGTGTATTGTAACACTGTGTATTGTATCCAAGGCAGAAGAGCAGTAAGGGCTAGGCAATGGGGGTCAAGTGACTTGCGTAGGATCACACAGCTAAGAAGTGTCTGAGACCAGATTTGAACCTAGCACCTCCTGCCTCTAGACCTGGCTCTCAATTTGTTAAACTGATTTTAAATCTACTTAGCTACTCTATTAAATAGCCCACATCTCTGCAGCTTGTCCATAAGATACTTTTTCAAATGCTTTGTTAATCTAGGCAATTTATATTTCTGTAAATATTCACCCATTTCACCTAGATTGTCATATTTATTGCTATATAATTGGGCAAAATAGTTCCTAATAATTACCTTAATTTCCTCTTCATTAGAGGTGAGATCACCCTTTTCATCTTTGATGCTGTTAATTTGATTCTTTTCTTCCTTTTTTTTTCTTTTGATTTACCAGTACTTTATTTATTTTATTTGTTCTTTCAAAGTACCAGCTCCTATTCTTATTTATTAGTTCAATAGTTCTTTTACTTTCAATTTTATTACTTTCTCCTTTGATTTTTAGGATTTCCAATTTAGTTTTTATCTGGGTAATTTAAATTTGTTCTCTTTCTAGCTTTTAAAGTTGTGTAATATTGAAAATTAATATTATGCTAAATGTAATATGCTAAATGTAATATTTAGAAATTTGTTTGGAAATATAATATTAGTTTGAAAAAAGATTGTTGTGGTTACCATTTATAAAATAATTAACCCTTAAGTCATGAGGATGATAATAACTTTTAACAATTTAATTTTAATATAAATATAACCTAAAAAAGAAACAAAGAGGAAAGGAAATAGAAAAATATTTCCCAGTCTACCACCCTAATCTTACAAGCCCACAAGAGTGTTTTCCATCTAAGCCACCAATGGTGAATAACAAAGACCCCACCAGCCAAAGACCTACAGAAAAGAGCCCAATCTCCATTATGGTCTCATTTTTTATTATCCTCTCTCTCCACATCACTTCCTTTCCCTGTGCACTGGTCTATCACATCTCAGGAACCAATCAAAGTCTCTCTGATTTGGACCTGATTTGGACTTAGTTCTGGATCATGATCCTAAGACTCTTAACCTGTGTCTTCTGTTTGCAGCTTCCCAGCCAGGGTAATGGGCTGACTCAGATGAACAGAAAGTTCACAAACCTGGGAGGAAGGGGTTCCCTTTACACAGTTGGAAACCCAATTAATTGATTTCCTCCCTCTCTGTTTTGTTGATATAGGGACTTAGGGATATAATTTTTCCCTTGAGTACTGCTATATCCCATAGATTTTGATATGTCATTTCCTCATTGTCATTCTCCTCAAAGAAATGAGTAATTGTTTTTATGATTTATTCTTTGACCCACCAGTTTTGAAGAATTAGATTAAGTTTCCAATTAATTTAAATTTGCCTTTCTATGAATCCTTATTAATTATTATTTTTTATTGCATTATAATCTGAAAAATACATTTATTATTTCTGCTTCTCTATTTTGTTTGCAATGTTTTAATGCCCTAGTATGTGGTCAATCTTTGTATATGTACCACGTGCTGCTAAAAAGAATGTATGTTCCTTTTTATCCTTATTCAGTTTTCTTCAGATATCTATTAGCTCTAATTTTTCCAATATTCATTTCATTAACTTCCCTAACTTTTTTCTTATTTAATTTTTGGCTTGATTTATCTAGTTCTGGTAGGGAAAGGTTGAGGTCCTCCACTAATATGATTTTCTTATCTATTTCCTCCTTAAGTTTCTCCTTTAAAAATGCTAAAGAGATAATAAGGAAAAAGACTTGTACAAAAATATTTATAGATGTGCTCTTTGTGGTAGCAAAAAAAATTGGAAAATAAGGGGGTGTCCATCTCTTGAGGAATGGCTCAATAAATTGTGCTTTATGTTAGTGATGGAATATTATTTTGCTCAAAGAAATAAAGAACTGGAGGAATTTCATGAGAACTGGAATGACCTCCAGGAATTGATGCAGAGTGAAAAAGAGCAGAACTAGGAGAACATTGTACGCAGAGACTGATACATTATGGCACAATCAAATGTAATAGACTTTTCTACTAGCAGCAATGCAATGACCCAGGACAATCCAAAGGAACTTGTAAGAAAGAACTCTATCCACACCCAGAGAAAGAACTGTGGAGCAGAAACTTGGATGAAAGATATATGATCGATCCCATAGTGCAATAGGGATATAATTGGGGTTTTAATGTTAAAAGATCATTCTATTACAAATATGAATAACATAGAAATAGGTTTTAAACAATGATATATGTATAACCCAGTGGAACTGCTTGTCGGATTCAGGAGGATGGAAGAAAGAGCAGTGAAAAAAATTCTAATATTCTAAATATAAAAAGGAAAAAATCTGAATGCTATACCATTTGGTGCCTATATATTAAAGAGTGATATTTCTTCATTATTTATGCTGCCTTTTATTAAGATGTAATTTCCTTCCTTATCTTTTTCAATCAAATCTATTTTTACTTCAGCTTTGTCTGAGATCATAATTGCTACTCCTGCCTTCTTTGTCTCAGTTACAGCCCCACAGATTCTCCTCCAGGCTCTTACCTTTACCCTTTGTATATCTACCTGACTCAAGTGTGTTTCTTGTAGACAACATATGGTAGGATTCTGGTTTTTAATCCATTATGCTATCTGCTTCCATTTTATGGATGAGTTCATCCCATTCACATTCATGGTTATGATAATTGTCTGTGTATTCCCCTCCATTTTGACTTCTTCCTTTAATACTAACTTTTTACCTTTCCCTTTTATCTTCCCCCTCTAGTATTTTGCTTTTAGTCAGTCTCCCCCTTTTTCCTCCCTTATATTATTCCCTTTCCCACCACCTTCCTTCTTATTCCCCTTGTAGTATAGGGCCTCATGAATGTCCTTCCCCAATCTCTCCCTCCCTTGTATTATTCCCTTCCCACCACCCTGCTTCTTATTATCCTTCTACTTCTTTATAGGGGAAGAGACAATTCTATATCCCAATGGATCTGACTGTTCTTCCCACTCCGAACCAATTCCAGTGAGAGTAAGATTTAAGCATTACCTGTCACCAGCTTCTTCCTTCCTTCCATTGTATTTGTTTTCTCTTCCCCCATTCTGTGCTTCTTTATGTAATATATTTCCCCCATTTACCTCTTTTCCCATTTCTTTTAGTATTATCTTCTTTTTTACCCCTTTTTTGTGTGTTTTCCTACTACCTATGGACTATATAGACTTGCCCCTCTGTTGATTTATTGAAAGTGTGCATGAGCTTTTTTGCCCTGAGGCCGAATCTTTTCTCAATCCTTTGTTGGTAAACTGGATTCAACTGGTTGAGCTAAACTGTTGAGTGGACCTGCCTTGGGGCAAATTTTTCACTGTAGCCAGAGGACTAAGGGTGGCCAGCCAGGTGCATGCCCCCTCTCTCCACTCCCAATCCCTTCTCCCTTTCCAGTCCTTGTTATAGCCCTGGACCAAGTGTGGCGGATCACAGCTACAGTCTCAGCTCAGGTCTTATGCAGACAGCCAGGTCTCAGCACAGTAGGTAGGGGAGTGTGTCCTGCCTGGTGGCCCCTAAATTCTTCCCTGCCAACCATTATCAGAGCCCTCAGCCACATATGGTGGGTCAGAGGCAAACCCTTGTGGATGCCATCTCTGTGTGGGGGCTCACACAGTCAGCCAAGTCTTGTTGCAGGTCTCAGTATGCTGGGTGGGGGAAGGTACCTCTCCCCTTTCCTGGACTGTGCCTACCTTTCAAATAGTTTTCAGTAGTAGAGTCTTATGACTTCTTGTTGGGTTTGAATTTCTGTTTGCTTTGATGTGCAATATGAATATTGGTTTGGAAGGATTGTCAGAGAGGTTATGACTTTAGTTGCTCCTAAGCCACCATCTTACTTTGCTAACAACTAAATTAAACAGTATCAGCCTGATATACTGGTCTAGTAACCCTTTCACAAGAGGACATGAGGTTAGTCTGGCATGACCCATTCTTGATGAAGTTATACAGGTTTGTTGCAATCAATGTTTCCTTTTCTAGTTGTTCACTAACCATCCTTTAGTAATACATTCTAGAATTTTGCTATGAAACAAAGACAAGTTTATCATTTTATAGAATATAGATTTCTCTTAAAAAAGGAAGGAGGAGGAGGAGAAGAAGGATAAGGATAAGGAGGAGGAGGAGGAGAAAAGAAAAAGAAGAAGAAGAAGAAGACGAAGAAGAAGAAGAAGAAGAAGAAGAAGAAGAAAGACTCACTTTCCTCCAATCATGTTGCACCTCTCCCAATTTTCCATAGTCTATCAAAGATAACCAGTCATTGATCAGAAATCAAAATCACATCTGCCAGTTCTTTCAGGGAAAATATCCTTTTCCTCAACTCTCTTTTGTTACTCCTAGTTTTTTTTTCTCTCTTCAGCCAAGCAAGTTAATTCTAACCCCTTTCAGTCCTTCAACTATTTGTAGACAGCTATTGTATATTCCACTAAATCTCTTCTGGCTTTATAACTTTAATTTCTTCAAATGATCATCATATAATAAGTTCTCTGGATCTCCATTTGCCATGTTCTGGGCATGTTCCATCTGGTCTTTCCTAGGTCCAGAAATAAATATGATATTCCACATGCCTTACAAGAGCAAGACATAGAAGTATTAGCTCTCTTACTTAATGCAGTCTCTCTTAATGAAGACCAGAATAGTATTACCCTCTCTCACCTCCATGTCACATTTATCTTAACTTACCTGTGAGCAGGGTATATTCCATCAATAGTATGTTAGTTTTTTGAGAGCAAGGACTTTGTAGACTACCTAGAACACTAGAAGAACTTCCTAAAAATCACTGAATCTAAATGAATTGGAATTATTTCTACTTCAATTTTTGGAATTTAAATTTTGAAAACTGTATCCCTCCAAGATCCACTTCCATTACAAAATATTCAGCCATTGTCCCTTACCTCTCTTTCCTATGAGTCCTTTGAAATTAGACCTTCTTAATGATAAAATTCATGCCAGCTTATGCCTTGCTTTCCTCTATTTCTAAATCAATGTGGTCTTTTAAAAATTAAATTCCTTTTTTTCCTCAATTAATTTTTTTTCTCTCACCCACATCTCCTCTATTCCCAATTGAAAAAAAAAAGATAACCCCAAACCTTTGTAGCAAATATGAATAGCTAAGAAAAGTAAATTTCCACATTGGCTATATTTAAAAATATATGTCTTGTTTCACATTCTGAGTCTGTCACCTCTTGGTAAGGAGGAGGGGAGCATGCTTCATCACTATTTCTTTGGAATCCTGGTTAGGAACAGCACTGATTGATGGTGGAATTTTCTTTGGTCTCTTAAGCTCTTGTTGCCATTACTTTAGCAACCCTTTTGTGGTTAATTACTTCCATAACTTCTTTTGTGATTATTTAGGTCCAGAACATCATTTTACCCACCTCTAAAAGGATGAAATTATCTTCTAAACTCTTTTAAACCCTTACCTACTGTTTTTGAATCATTTCTAAGACAGAAGAGTGGCAAGGACTAGACCAGTAATTTATGCAGGGTCACACAGCTAGGAAGTGTCTGAGGCCAGATGGAACCCAGGACCTCCCAACTCCAGGCCTGGCTCCTCTATATATTGTGTTACCTACCTGCCCCAGATAAAACTATCTTTAAAACAAGTGACAATGTATTTGCCATTCTGATTTTTCCCCCTAAGAGAGTTCTGGCAGATATCTGAATGATAGATCCCTTATTGCTACAATATCATATTTGCATGCCTGGTTTGTGGTCCATTTCTCAAACTTTTCATGGGATTTTCCCTTCTAATCAGATGGTTTTAATCACCATGTTATTTTGACTTCTTAATTTGGTTATTTATTCATTTTGTAATCTTGAGTAAGTAACTTCCCTTTCCCCACGGTACCGTTTCCTTAGCTAAAAAATGAAAGTAGATTATCCAAAATTCTTGGATAGTATATTTAGAGCTGGTTGGGACATTGGAAGTCATCTCTCTACCTATCCTTCCAGAATATTTGAATCTCAAACAGGTCCCAGACCCCATGAACTCAACTAAGTGTTTGCTCTGAGTTGCACCTTGCCTGAGATGCATGAAAAATACAACTGGTGGTATACTTTTTATTTTATTTTTATTTTTTTCCATGCACATTTTTTTTTAGATTTTATTCAATTAGATGATTTAAAATATTTTTCCATGGCTACAAGACTTATGTTCTTTCCTTCCCCTCCTCCCATCCCCTTCCAATATCTGACACACTATTCCACTGGGTTTAACATGTGTCATTGATCAAGACCTATTTCCATATTATTGATATCTGCACTAGGGTGATCATGTAGAGTCTATATCCCCAATCATATTCCCATTGAATCATATGATCAAGCAGTTGTTTTTCTTCTGTGTTTCTACTCCCATAGTTCTTCCTCTGGATGTGGATAGTGTTCTTTCTCACAAGTCCCTCAGAATTGTCCTGGATCATTGCATTGCTGCTAGTAGAGAAGTCCATCACCTTCGATTGTACCGCAATGTATCAGTCTCTGTGTACAATGTTTTCCTGGTTCTGCTGCTTTCGCTCTGCATCAGTTCCTGGAGGTTGTTCCAGTCTCCATGGAATTCCTCCACTTTATTATTCCTTTTAGCACAATAGTATTCCATCACCAACATATACCACAATTTGTTTAGCCATTCCCCAATTGATGGGCATCCCCTCATTTTCCATTTTTTTTGCCACCACAAACAGAGCAGCTATGAATATTCTTGTACAAGTCTTTTTCCTTATTGTCTCTTTGGGGTACAAACCCAGCAGTGCTATGGTTGGATCAAAGCACAGACAGTCTTTTAGCGCCCTTTGGGCATAGTTCCAAATTGCCCTCCAGAATGGTTGGATCAATTCACAGCTCCACCAGCAATGAATTAATGTCCCTACTTTGCGACATCCCCTCCAACATTCATTACTTTCCTTTGCTGTCATGTTAGCCAATCGGCTACGTGTGAGGTGATACCTCAGAGTTGTTTTGATTTGCTTTTCTCTGATTATAAGAGATTTAGAACACTAATTTTTTTTTATTTGATAATTGCCTGTCCATGTCCCTTGCCCATTTATCAATTGGAGAATGGCTTGATTTTTTGAACAATTGATTTAGCTCTTTATAAATCTGAGTAATTAGACCCTTGTCAGAGGTTTTTGTTATGAAGATTTTTCCCCCAATTTGTTGCTTCCCTTCTAATTTTGATTGCATTGGTTTTGTTTGTATACAAAAACTTTTTAATTTAATGTAATCAAAATTATTTGTTTTACATTTTGTAATTTTTTTCTAACTCTTACTTGGTTTTAAAGTCTTTCCTTTCCCAAAGATCTGACATGTATTCTATTCTGTGTTCACCTAATTTACTTATAGTTTCCTTCTTTATATTCAGGTCATTCACCCATTCTGAGTTTATTTTGGTGTAGGGTGTGAGGTGTTGATCCAGATCTAGTCTCTCCCACACTGTCTTTCAATTTTCCCATCAGTTTTTATCAAATAATGGATTTTTGTCCCAAAAGCTGGGATCTTTGGGTTTGTCATAGACTGTCTTGCTGAGGTCACTTACCCCAAGTCTATTCCATCGATCCACCCTTCTGTCTCTTAGCCAGTACCATATGGTTTTGATGATCACTGCTTTATAGTACAGCTTAAGATATGGTACTGCTACACAGTGGTATACTTTTTAAACAGGCTCCATGAAAGCACAAATGAGAGTCAATAAACCAACAGAAAACTATTTATCAAGTTCTTTCTCTGTGCCAAGTAGTGAGGTAGAAGGAGTAATGAACTGGACTTGGAGTTAGGAAGACTTGGGTTCAAATCCTGCCTGTAATCACTAACTAGCCATGTGAACTTGGGCTAATCTTTCCATCTCTCTGAGACTGTTTACTCAACTATAAAATGGAGATAATACTTTTATAGCATTTACCTCATGGGGTTCTTGTAAGGCTAAAATGAGATAATGTAAGTGCTTAATAAATAGAAATTTAATAAATTAATAAAAACTGAAAATAATCTTTTATTAATAAAATAGTAATGATTAATAATTAAATAATATTAATAATAAATAGAAATAGAATAGATTTGCAATTTTATGGGGGGAGGGCATTTCCTGGGGAAAGAAACTCTCTGTGGATGCAAAGTTGGCATCTTCCCTGAAAGTTATAGTCTTAGAAAGCTGGCCATATTATACTTGGAGGTTAGGTGACTTGTCTAGGACCATATAGGTTAGGTGACTTGTCTAGGAACATACATGATATGTGTTAAAGGCAGGATTGAATCCACATCTTCCAAGGTTCAAGGCCAGCTTTCTAGCCACTACTCCATGCTGCCTATTACTTCATAGATAAAAAACCATTATTCTTGCATTTCCATGGGATCTTTACAAGAACGTGTCATCTTGGGAAATATATTGGCTTTCTCTCTGTTGTCACCACTTATTGTCCTTCCTGTATGCTTACATTCAATGTTACACTCTTGGCTCAGTTTAGTAAGCACTGGTAAATCCCTTGCTGTGAGATGGACATTGTACTAGCTGCTGGCCATATAAAGACCAGGACAAAGCAGTTCCTTTATGCAAAGAACTGACATTCTACTTGAAATAAATAAAGAGTGATTTGCATCGAAGAATTGAAGGAATCAGGAAATGGCCCTTGAGCTGAGACTTGGAAAGAGGGGAAAAATTCCAAGAGGCAATAATAATTTATAGAGCACTCTAAGGTTTGTAAACCACCTTATAGTACAACTTATTTTATTTGATTTTCACAACAACTCTGGGAAGTCAGTGCTTTTATTATTTTCACTTTACAGATGAGGAAACTGAGGCACTGTAGCAAGGTAAAAGTAGCAAGAGAATGATTGACAGGTCTTGAGACATAGAATCTTTACTGAGCTAGTTGAGTTAGAGTTCCGAGGGGCAGTTTGCCAACTGACACTCTGGAGCTGGAAGGAGAAAGAGAAAGGTTTGTAGCTGAGGCATCCTGATCATCCATCCATCAAGCAACTGGCCTTTGAGGATCTACTGGCTCTGGGTGAGAGAAGATCTCCAGGCTTCTGGTGGACAGTTACTGGAGGGAGAGCAGACCTTTACTTTGCTGAGACCATCTGAGAACACCACAACTTGGATTCCTGATATCTAACCAACCATTGATGCTGTGTGTGTGTGTGTGTGTGATGCTGGGTTTGCTGGGGAATTTAGTCTTGATAGTCTTTAATTAGATAGTTAATCAGAGCTAAGCTTAATTAGATAAGTAAATATAATGGGTAAAAGTCAGATGCTAAACCCTTTCCCTATTCCATTCCCCAAACCTTCCCTTACCTGTTAATAAATTCAATTTTATTTATATGTCTTTCCTTATGTATACCCTTCCTTTCTCCCTTTCCTAAAAATCATAACAGCACAGAAGGGTAAAGATACTTGCTTAGGGTCAAACAGTTATTATCTGTATGTCTGGTACAGATTTTGGCTCAGGTCTTCCTGACTCTATATCCCATTACCTTGAAGTGAGGAGGAAGAGGAGAGGGAAAAGGAAGAAGAAGGAGGAAGCACAAGATGGGAAGAAACAGCCTTTGCAAAAGCATGGAAATTGGAAACTGAGCCTCAGGCCTGAAAAATGACACCAACATTTTCCATTGGCAAACACAATGACTGGGTCTATTTCTCAGGGTAGTTCAGATTTAATTCCAGAGTCCTTCTTGTTGAAAAGCCCTCAAGGCCAAGTTGATGCTTGCCCTTCTGTGTGCAACCTCTTAAATGACATTGGGGTGGAAAATTTTCCATGAACCTCCATCTAAAATCTTCCTTTATTTAATTTCATCTTAATTGCCTCAATTAGGTTCCTTTAATGTTTGCTTAACAGACTCTTACTTAGTCCATTCAGTTCTGAACAACAGCTGCCAAATGGAGTCTTTGTTCAGAGTTTCTTTCCTAATAGGTTTCACACCAGCCCTGTTTGTTTTCTACCAGGACAATTTCCAATAAACCTGAAAAACGTGTAACTCGTTATTTGTTAAGCCCCAGTGGGCCAAGCTCACTTGACAGCTGTCATTCATCCCATTCAAGTCCAGGAAATGGAAAACTGTTTCTTCTTTTGGGAGGGGAGTGTATGTGGTGGGAGTGGGAAAGGGAATTTAGATGGATTTGGACAATTACATCTGAAAAGATGTCAAAAGCCATGAATTTCTCTTTCAGAGTCCCATAGCCCCAATTTACTGGTGCCAAGCTTTCTTATCCTTCCAGTCCTGGGCTTTATTTCATATCAATCTGAATTTTAAAGTTAGAAGGAATCTCAAAGTCCATTACCTTTAAAATATCCTTGACAAGTGAGCATCCAGACTTTGACTGAAGACTTATGAAAAGGACAAGCCACTCACTAGCCCATGAGGCAACCTATTCTAATTTGGGATGCCTCTCCTCTTTCTTCTTCCTCCACCTTGACATCCTCAAAAAAAGAAGTTCATAAGATCCTAGATTTAGAGCCAGAATAGTCCTTAGTGGTCACCTAATACCTTGAATGATTTTGTAAATTAAAAAAACAAGGATAAGAAAGGGGAAGTGATTTGTCTAAGGTCACACAAAAAAGGAAGGAGGAGAAGGAGGAGGGGGAAGAGGAGGAGGAGGAGAAAGAAGGAAGAAGAAGAAGAAGAAGAAGAAGAAGAAGAAGAAGAAGAAGAAGAAGAAGAAGAAGAAGAAGAATTAGAAGAAGAAGAAGAAGAAGAAGAAGAAGAAGAAGAAGAAGAAGAAGAAGAAGAAGAAGAAGAAGAAGAAGAAGAAGAAGAAGAAGAAGAAGGAGAAGGAGAAGGAGAAGGAGAAGAAGGAGAAGAAGGAGAAGAAGGAGAAGAAGAAGAAGAAGAAGAAGAAGAAGAAGAAGAAGAAGAAGAAGAAGAAGAAGAAGAAGAAGAAGAAGAAGAAGAAGAAGAAGAAGAAGAAGAAGAAGAAGAAGAAGAAGAAGGAGAAGGAGAAGGAGAAGGAGAAGAAGGAGAAGAAGAAGAAGGAGGAGGAGGAAGGAGAAGGAGAAAAAGGAGAAAGAGGAGGAGGAGGAGGAGGAGAATGGAAATGATACCTGTGCAAAGGCATGGAAATGGGAAATGGAGTCTATAAAGTCCCAACAAAGTCTCTAAAGGCCCAGCAATTTTTTTTTGCTATGAATACCAGCTTCCTGATTGCCCAGAGGTCTTTTAACTCCTTGTTGGCATGGTTGATGATACTAAATCTAAGATTTGTCATCCTTTGAAATGATAATGGCAGGAATGAGCCAAAATTAGGCAGGACACTTTTACTTAATGTACTTGATCTGTTCAAGTCCACTTCAAGCATGGGGTATTCAACAAGTCCCTAGGGAAAACAGTGATGCTGCTTTGCCTGCTTATCACTGGTAGTAGAGTGAACAAAGTAGAGCCAATGGGGAGAAAGGACCTCTACCCAGTTCCCATAGTATTCTAATATACTGTATTCAAAAACATGCTATTTGAAGGTATAATTATGTAAAAATATGGTTAATTGATTCCATCCCAGTGTTGCCCTGGTTCTTCCCATTTCCCTCTATATTAATTCATATATACTTCTCAGGTTTCTCTGAAACTGCCCCTTATGTCAGTAATATTCATTGAAATAATATTGTGTTCTGAGAAATGACAAACAGGATAATTTCAGGAAAATCTGGGAAGACTTACATGAACTGATGCAAAGTAAAGCAAGCAAAACCAGGCCATTGTGCACAGTTAATAGCAATATTGTAACAAAGATCAACTGTGAAAGTCTGTGGCTACTCTGATCAAGACAATGTCCAAGACAATTCCAAAGTCTCAAGATATTATCCACCTCCAGAAAGAACAGATGAATTCTGAGAGCTGAATTAGTCTCTACATTTTTTTCTTTCTTTTTGCTTGTGTTTTCCTTGTAACTTGGCTAGTATGGAAATGTGTTTTACACCTTATATGTTTAACAAAATTTTATTTCTTGCCTTCTCAAAGAGTGGGAGAAGGGTAAGCGTTAATGAAAGAATTTGGAGCTTAAATTTTTAAAAGAATGTTAACATTTTAAAAAATGTATTTGGATCTGTATCAGATTGCTTACGATTCTCAGGGAGGGAGTGAAAGATGGAGAGAATCTGAAATGCATAATTATAAAACTGAATGTTAAAATTGTTCTTATATATAATTGAGAAAAAATGAAATATTATTAAAATGTATTGGGAAGATATCCAATGAATAAAAATAATGTTCTATTGCATTCATATACTATATGTTCAGCCATTCTCCATTCTGTTATTGAAACTTTATCAATTGTTGTCCTGGTTCTGCCCATTTCCCTCTACATTAGATTGTACAAGCCTTGCCAGGTTTCTCCAAAACTCCCTTTAGTCAGGGGCATTCCTCTACTTTCAGACACTAGAAGATGTTCAGCCATTCCCTACTTTGCCCTTAGTTTTTGTTTCTGTGTGGGCCACAGACAAAAGCCATTTCTCCTTACTTTGTGTATGGGCTTGTCTCTGTTCTCAACCCTATTTATGTGGACCTTGGTGGAGGCCAGAAGAGAAGCCCAGAAAGGGAAGATTGAATTGCCCCATGAGACAGCTTGTAGCTATCTTTCCAGACTAAGTTCATATCACAGCCTCTCATGCACTCTTGTTCTAGACCAACTGGCTTGCTAGTTGTTTCCCCAATTCAAGACATCATCTCCCACCGCTGCTATTTTATGCACTTCAAAGCATTATTCTAAGTTGGGCTCCAGTGGTTTCACCAGACTGCCAGAGGGTTGCCCCAAACCCCAAAAGGTTAAGAATCCCCTATTTGACTTTTGTGCACCTGTTTCCTCATCTTAAAATTGGTAATATTGGGCTGGACAGTCTCTAAAATTGTCTCCATCCTTAAATCTATGATCCAATGAATATTTTTCTTTGTATGCCCAGCACAGTGCCTGGCATATACCAGGTGCTTAACCAATGCTGAATAGAAATGAATTAATCAGATCCTTAGCTTTGACTTTTTGTCCCAGGTGGAAGAAACCACTCACACATTCACTGTGGGCCAAACAATAGCTCCAATTCTCCTATGGGCAAGCCAGACCACAAAAGTTCAATTAGTAAGTCTTGGCAAATAAAGGCAACAAACAATTTGGCAATTATGAACTCAGGCCAGGCTTGGCCTTCCCCCAGGCTCGATACTGTGTCCATGCCAGGGTTTTTCAAAGACTGGCTTTGAAGGCTTCTCAAAACGGTTCCATTTCCCAACAATCCAAGCTTTTGTTTGAGGTCTTTCTAAACTTGTCTTTGACTCTTTCTCACTGGCTCTCTTTTGGAAAGTTGATCATGAAGGACACTACCATGTTCATTGGACCCCTCCTCTTTTGTACTCTTAGGAATGTGCCAACTCTTTCTCCTTCTTTCCAAGAAGTCATCAAGACTTCACAATTTCCTTCTGGTGGCATGGTGGATAACTCCAGTGGCATGGTGGATAACTCCAGTGGCATGGTGGATAACTCCAGTGGCATGGTGGATAACTCCAGTGGCTTGGTCCTTCACTAAGAAAATACTTTATTGTCTTGCTTAATAATAAGGACTCAAAAGAACTACAAAGGACCTCAGAGGTCATTTAGTTCATTTACCTCATTTTACAGATGAGGAAACTGAGTTTTAGGAGGATAATGTGACTTACTCACAGAGTTCATAAAGAATAATGCAAATCTTCTTTGATCCACTCCTCTTTCTGCTATACAACATTGCTTAAGATGCTAATTGCCTGGGGCAGCTAGGTAGCACAGTGGAGAGAAAGCCAGTTCTGATGTCAGGAGAACTTGAGTTCAAATGTGGTTCCAAGACTCTTCCTAGCTGTGTGAGCCTGTGCAAGTCACTTAGCCCCAATCACCAAAATTAAAAAAAAAATTGACTAGTGTTACGGAGCTTATGATGAGTAGAACTGAGATTGAAACCCAGTCCTTTTTGGTTTATTATTCTTTCTACTATTCAACATTATTTAAAATGATCATCATTACTATCATTAAAGGGTTTACAGAGTTATTCACATACATTTTATTATTTGACTTTCCCTACAGCCTTGGGAAGTATGATCCCAATTTTACAGATGAGGTTAAATGAGGTTAAATTTACAAATTGAGGTTAAATGACTTGGCCACAGTCACACAGGATGAGAATATCTTTCTTCAAGGCAAAACTTATGAGTCACCTCCTTTCAGAGACTGTTGCTGCGTCTCTTGTAAGTTTTTCTGCTTCATCCCTCAATTTTTAAGCATTTATTTATTTAAATTTTGTCTTTATCTGCTTGCATGTTATTTTCCTCCAGAGCATCCTTGCAGAAAGTGTCTATTTTATTTTGGTATTCCCAGTGTTTAGTCTTATGCCTTCTGCATTAGTAGGGACCTAGTTAAAGCTTGCTGATTTTAATTACCTTGAAATCTAGTCATTTGTCCCATCCATTCCCTCATATTAGCATTTACACTTTCAGAAGGGTCTCTGAGCTTTCCCAGCTATCAAAGCAATGTGTTTCTAGAGATGGTGACCTACCACAGTGTTGCAAATGAGGTCAGTAAGACAATGTTGTTGGCAGGAAGCACTAGACAAAGGGAAAGAGATGTAGGTCTTTCTAAGGGAGTATCTATGAGCAGAATAGTAAAAGACAATCTTTGTCTATTAAAGAAACAGAAACAGTAGACAACAGTGGTTCTTTTCCATTCACTCTGGCAGGTAGGACCATAAGATCTTAGAGTTGGAAGAAAACCTAGAACATTGGCCTTGAGGGCAAAAAGGAGAAGTGTTCAAATCATAGCCATGCCTCTTACTATCTTTATGACTTTAGGCAAGTCACTTAGCCTCTTTAGAGGGCTCAATTTCCTCATCTGTAAGACCAAGAGGGGTTGAGGTAGATGATTTTTTAGGTATTTTCCAGATCAAAATCTTGATGCTATGAACTTATGCATGGACAGATGAGAAAATTGAGATACAGAACTGGTCTGAAAGTCCAGAGTTAAATGCAGTCTCTCTCAAAGTGCAATTAAAATAAAACTCAGATCCTCAGGCTCTGACTGTCCATTAAGAGTTAGGGCTTCCTTCCTCCCATTGTTTTCTATCAGTTGTTTTAAGCTTTGTCTCCCTGATGAGATTATAAACTTCAAAATCTTATATCCTAGCACACTTCTTTAATATGTATATATATATATATATATATATATATGTAGAAAAGGCTCAAAAGGTTTAATGAATTTGTCGGAATTGATTTGAATAATACAATATCAGAAGGGAAGCTAGACGGTTCAGTGGGTTGAGAGCCAGGTCTAGAAATGGGAGGTCCTGGGTTCAAATTTGGTCTTACACACTTGCCAGCTGTGTGAACTTTGGGCAAATCACTTAACCCCATTGCCTAGCCCTTATTGCTCTTGGAATCAATACTGAGGGTTGATTCTAAGATAGAAGGTGAGGGTTTAAAAAAATACAATATCAGGGCTAGACGGGACTGAGATTATACTTTATGGATAAATGCCATCACTCCTTCTCTTTCCTCCACTAGATTATAAACTAGGGAGCAGAGATTGTCTTCCCTTTCTCTTTGGGTCCCTAGTGATTTCCACAGTTCTTGGTATCAGGCATAGCAGGCATTTAGTAGGGGGCAGCGAGGTGGCACAGTGGGTAGAGTGCTGAACCTGGAGTTCAGAAGACTCATCTTCCTGAGTTCAAATTTGTCCTCAGACACTTACTAGCTATGGGTCTCTGAGTAAGCCACTTACTCGTATTTGCCTCAGTTCTCCTCTGTCAAATGAGCTAGAGAAGGAAATGGCAAACCACTCCAGTCACTTTGCCAAGAAAACCCCAAATGCAGCCACAAAAAGTCAAACATGAGTGAAAATGACTGAATGGCAACAAGGTACTTACTAAGGGCTCATCCATCAAGTAATTCTATATCAATATAATCAAGACACACTAACTATATGAAGATTATATTATAAGTGAGAGAGCTGGAGCTCAGGGAGTTTGAGTGATTGACCGGAGACCTCAGAGCAGTTTGGGGCCAGCTGCAAGTCTAGAACCCAGCTTTTATAAATTCTGATCTTCTTGACCAGTGCTCCTGACAATCCTCAAGTCTGTCTCACTATTTTAATTTAATTTTTTCAGAGTGAGCTAATTTATAATTTTTCTTTATAAGGGGTATAAACAGATTTAAAATGTTGAAAGAGGAAGGGAAATCTCATAGTTGGACAATTCTAGACCCCAATTAACTGTGAGATGATTTATACATTGTCTTTCCATTCTTAATTGGAAGAGCATCAATTTACATCAATCCAAAGAGGCAGAGAAGTTCAATACCTCATTTTACAGGTGAAGAAGCCTCTGAGTCCTAGTGAGGCCACATGAATAATGTGTCAGATTCAGAATTTGAACTTAGGTCCTTTGACACCAGAGCCAAAGTTCTTTCTACTCTACCGTGCTAGAAGGCAGAATCTTCAGCTTGGAATAAGAAATACTCCCAGAGGGAAGTTGTGAACCTTGATTTCACCAGGCAAATTTGCTGCCCAGATCCTGATTTTCACAGGGTGTTAAATCCAAGAACTAGCCTTTGGAATAAAGCCCAATGATTGGCTCAAATAAAAGGAAACCATTAACCATCACTCTGAGGACATGCTTTCATGGCCAAGTTTTCATGGTGTTACTTCCTTCAGAGAACTTGACGTTACACAAATTCTCTGAAAGAGGACTTGTTGGAGAACACTGGGGAGCGTCCTGGCTGGAGAATGTGGAGGACTTGGTGCAGAAATGTGTTTCTTGCATACAGATTATCTGTTAGCAAGCTCACATTCTCTGCCCCTTCCCACCTTCATGTCTATTTACATGCTCCTTCATAGAATCACACACTCTCAGAGTTAGGTGGGGTCTCAGAGGTCATCTAGCCCAAACCACACCTGAAGAAGAAGAGAAGAATAACAGCCACAGCATGCCACATTGATGACTCACTGCCCAAAGACTTTCAGGAAAGGGAAAAGCCCACTCCATCTTCGAGCAGCATGATTTTCTCCTTCTATTGAGTTGAAATTTGCCTTTTGGCTACTTCCATCCAATAGTTCTAGTTCTGACTTCTCTAATTTTTGTTGTTCATTTGTTTCAGTTCTGTCCAGCTCTTTGTGACCCCATTGGGGGCTATTATGACAAAGATACTGGAGAGATTTGCCATTTCCTTCTCCAGCTCATTTTACAGATAAGAAAACGGAGTCAAACAAGGCTAAGTGACTTACCCAGGGTCACACAGCTAGTAAGTGTCTGAGGCTTGATTTGAACTCATGAAGATGAGTCTTACTGACGCCAGGTTTGGTATTCTATCCATTGCACCACCTACCTGCCTCTTGCCCTCTGCTACCAAGTAGAATACATTTTTAAGAAATTTAACTTGATTATTTTTTTTTTCAATTTGACAAGCATTCATTTTTTTTCCTCCTTGCTCTCTTTGTTTTTCTATTAAACAGAACTACCTCTTAGGATCTTATTGAACGAGTCTCTTCCACGGTAACATTTTAAAAACTGCTTCCAAAATGGGCTCTCCAGATTATTCTTTTACAAAAATGAATAATATGGAAATGGGTTCAAGTGATAATATATATGTATAAGTCAGTGGAATTGTTTGTCAGTTCTGGGAGTGGGGAGAGATGAGGGGAGGGAGACAATATGAATCATGTAACCATGGGAAAAAAACTTAAAAATAAAAAATTTTAATAAAAAAATGGACTTGAGTGATAAACACTCATCAAACAATTGAAATAAACACACACCAAACTCTAGTAAAGCAAAACAGATTCTCATATTATCCATGTCTGAAAAAAAGATCTCATTTTGCATTCAAAACAAAACAACACAAAAACAAATCCCTTACTTTTTGTCTTAGAATCAATAGGTTCCAAGGCAGAAAGGTGATAAAGGGCTAGGCAACTGGAGTTAAGTGACTTGCCCAGGGTCACACAGCTAGGAAATGTCTGAGGCCAGATTTGTCATTCTGTATTTTAGGATCATGACTTCTGTGACAGGAGGTTCATAGCACGCTTTATTATTGGTCTTCTGGAATTCATCAGGGCCAGTCACTGCATTGATATTGTTATTGGATCAATTTTTCTCTTAGTTCTCCTTACCCAGTTCCCAATTACTTCAGAGACTGTCCATTTCATCATTTCTTATGGAACAGTAATATTCCATTATGTCCATATACTATTGTTTATCTGTTTCCCAATATGTGGACAGCTCCCTTATCTTCCACTTTCATGCTATTCTGAACGGACTAGAGATATTTTTGTACATGTGGGCCCTTTTCCTCTTTCTTTGATCTCTTGGGGGGGGGTTATCAAGCAGAAAAAATCTAATCCCTGCTCTTGAGAACCTTCTGAATATTTGAAGACAGTGATAGGATCATGGAGTCAGAACTAGATAGAAGCTTTGGGGTCCTCTAGGCCAACCCTTTCATGTTAGAGATAAGGAAATCGTCTCCAAGGATCACAGATTGAGGGCCAGAAGGAACCTTAGAGTTCTTCTAGTTTAATCTCATTTGACAGATAAGGAAACTAAGGCTCAGTTAATTCATAGGATCAGATGCTGAGGGCTGAATGGGGCTTTAGAGGTCACCTCATTTTATAGATGAGCAAATTGCAGCCCAGAAATGTTAAAAGATTCACCCAAGGTCATAGAAGGATAAATGGCTAGAAGAAGTCAGAATTTGAATCCAGATCCTCTGCCTCCAAATCAACAACCTTTCTACTGTAAGCTACCTCAATTCCTGTTCCTTCTTATTTATCATAATCTTGAATGGTCTTGAAATCCATCAAACATTTTGATTTTCCTCCTCTTGGAATGTTTGGATTTGCCAATATCTTTCCTAAATTGTATGCTTCACTAAGCTTGACTCTAAAGAAGAGAAAGAAAAATGTGCCTTCTTGACTTCTTTCCAATGGAAGGACACTATGGCTATTTAATATCGCATATATTCTCTGATTCTTTTGAGATATTAGTTTTGCTGATTTGATTTTCTCCTCTTATACCTTCTCCCTCCCCCTACTTCTTTTTGGCAAAAAGATAGTTTTAGTGGGTAAGGGGGGATATATTGGGAGATGAAGAGACTGTAAAAAGAAAAGATGAATAAATTAAGCATTAAATAAATATATCAAAGTTCCTCCCTCCCAAAGTCAAATTAAATTAAATGTGGTGCTTAGACACTGTACACAGTATCTAGAAGCTATATTTTTTTCCCTTTCCCTTCTTTTTAAAAAAAATTTTAAATCTTTACTTTCTATCTTAGAATCACTACTAGGTGTTGTTTCCAAAGCAGAAGAGCAGTAAGGGCTAGACAATTCAGGGTAAGTGACTTGCCCAGGGTCACAGAGTTAGGAAGTATCTGAGGTCAAATTTGAACCCAGGACCCCACTTCTTGAGGTCTGGCTCTTTGTTTACAAAACAAGATCTACTCACCTTTCAAGGTCCAAGTCAAGCCCCACTTCTATGAAGTCTCCTTGTTCTGTTCCAGGGAACTAGGTAGGATGGTGAATAGAACTCCAATACTAAAGTCAGGAAGATTCAAGCTCTCAGTTGTGTAACCTTGGGCAAGTCACTTACCCTCTGTCTGTTGTAATTCCCTCATCTGTAAAATGGGTATGATAATAGCAAACACCTCCCAGGGTTATTGTGAGGATCAAAGGATATATTTGTAAAGCACATTGCCTGGCATATAACATGTGCTTAATAAATGCTGATTCTTTCTTTCTGACTGTCAAGTCCACAAAGAATTCTCTGTTCTCTTAACTCGTAGAGAAATTCTTTTCAGTCTTATATAATTTAGCATTTGATTGCACATCTTTCTGTCCTCTTCTCTAATTGTTTCATTAAGTATGTCTCAATATTAATAGCTAGTTTTAAGTCTTGCTTTAAGGTTTGAGAAACTTTACAGATGTTATCTCGTTTGATCTGCACAATAATAATAGGTGGAATCTAAAATGTTTGCAAAGCACTTTATATACTGCTGCTGTGCAGTTGTGTCTGACTCTTCCTGACCCCATTTGGGGTTTTCTTGGCAAAGGCACTGGAGTGCTTTGCCATCTTCTTCTCCAGTTCATTTGAAAGATGAGGAAACTAAGGTAAACAGGGTTAAATAACTCGTCTAGGATCACAAAGCTACAAAGTATCTGAGGCTGGAGTTGAACTCAGGAAGACAAGATTTTCCCAACTCTAGACCTGGCACTCTATCCACTACGTCACCTAGCTGCCCTATAATTTGTATACAGGGTCCCAAAATATACATATTCAGGGTATGCTTTATATGCATAGTCTGCCAGAATATATACAGGATCCCTCAAAAGTATAAGGGTAGTGTTAAGCTAATAAACTCCCAAAATATAGGATATAGATATACTCAATAGTAAAGTTTAAAACTACTTTAAGACTTTTAGAAGACTATGTATATATGTGTATCTGTCTATCATCTATCTATCTATCTAACTACCTGTCTTTCTATCTATCTATCTATCTATCTATCTATCTATCTATCTGTCTGTCTGTCTGTCTGTCTCTGTCTGTCTATCTATTCATCCATCCATCCATCCATCTATCTATCCATCTATCTATCTATCTATCTATCTATCTATCTATCTATCTCTATCTATCTATCTATCTATCTATCTATCTATCTATCTGTCTGTCTGTCTGTCTGTCTGTCTATCTATTCATCCATCCATCCATCCATCTATCTATCCATCCATCTATCTATCTATCTCTATCTATCTATCTATCTATCTATCTATCTATCTATCTATCTGTCTGTCTGCCTGTCTGTCTCTGTCTGTCTATCTATTCATCCATCTATCTATCTATCTATCTATCTATCTATCTATCTATCCATCTATCTATTTATCTATCTATCTATCTATCTATCTATCTATCTATCTATGTCTATCTATCCATCTATCTATCTATCTATCTATCTCTATCTATCTATCTATCTATCTATCTATCTATCTATCTATGTCTATCTATCTATCCATCTATCTATCTATCTATTCATCCATTTATCTGTCTGTCCATCTATCCATCTATTTATCTGTCTATTTGTCTGTCTATCTGTTCCACCATCCATCCATCCATCCAGTGTATGTATCTATCATCTCTCCACATATATTTCCATCTGTCTTGTCTCTCCCCCTTTCTTTCTATGCTCTTCTCTCTATATATGTCTCTGTCTGGCTGTCTCTCTGTTTCTCTATCTAACTAATCTCTTTTTATCCTCATAATAGCCCTGGGAAGTAGATACCATTATTATCCCCATTTTATAGCCGAGGAGACTGAAGCAGACATCAATTAAGTGACTTGCCCTGAGTTACACAGCTAGTAAGTATCCAAGACAACTGACCTGAGATTTTCCAGACTCTCTCTCACCCTCAGCCACCTAGTAGCCTCACCCAACCAGATTGGAAATCCTTAGAGAACAGAGAACAGGTGCTTCAAACGTCTGTTTTCCCAGGGCATGGAAGCCCATAGTAGTTGCCCCAAAATACAAGGTGCAGACACCTGTACTAGTCACTGAACCCTGCACCAGGAATGCATTGTTCCTCACAATACAGAACTTGATTGTTGGGAGAAATTTTGTTCCGGCAGGATAATGAATCGGGGGACCTGTTCTAAATGAGGCGAGGATGTGTCCTTTGCCCTCTGTCTCCTGTTGCTGTTAGGGTAATAAACAAGATATTGTGTCTTCTGAACTTCACCCTGGACTGGCCCACAATGGATCAAAAGTCACAGTTTGAGGGACAGATTTATTTCATCCCCTTTATCCCTTACTGACTGGTGCTGTTTCTTTCTGCCACATTTCTTTCTGCCCCTTTGGGTTTGCAGCCATCTCTCTGGAGCTCAGTGACCAGCAGAGTGACTTGCTGGGGATATGAATGGACCAGAAGGGTCACAGGAAATCACATGAAAATTTTCCACTTAGCAGGCCAAAACTGACCAAGCATTCAGTGGTCGCTGATCTCACAGCCAGTGTTGCTGGACCCTTGACTTACTGGACACACCCAACAGAATGTTGACTTGCTGAGTTGGAAACTTAGATTAATGAGACAAGTATATGTGTTCTTATGTGTGATTGTGTGTGTGTGGTTGGGGTGGGGGGCAGTGGGAGCCTTCCTGAGTGGGAAAGCTTAGCTGGCAGATCACAAGCGTAGAGAGAAAAGCAGGAGGGAAATTCTCTGTCTCTTCCTTCTTTTTAAACTCTTGCCTTCTGTCTTAGACTCAATACTAAACTTTGGTTTCAAGGCAGAAGAGTCATAAGGACTATTTCCTCCATCACCACGTCCTCCCCCTATCTCCCAGGACTTGGGGAATTCAGATTTCTCTGCCTTCCAATGGGTTTCAGCATTTCAAGTTATGGTTTGAGGAAGTACAGTGGTATCTCAGGAGTTGCCTTGGTCTGGGAGTGTTCAGAGCTTTAGAGAATTTCAGAGTTGAAAAGGACCTGAAGATCACTTTGTCCAAACCACGCCTGAAGAAGCATCTCTACTATGTAGCAGATGGTCATCCATCTTTAATTTGTCCCCAGTGAAGAGATACTTACTCCTTCCTGATGGAGCTCACTCCACCTTAGGTTAGCTCTTCTTTGAAGACACTTTTCCTTGTGTTGAGCTGGAATCTATCCCTTAGCGACCTTTATTCATTGTTCTTTTTGCAGCTAAGATCTCGAAACCTCTGAGAGGGCATTCTCATGAATGATGAGAAAAACAGTAGTCCTATAGCCTATGACATCCTTGTGGCAAACCATGATAGTCAAGAAAATGAATGGAATTTTAGACATTACATTAGACAATATAGAAGAGTAGGAAAGAGAATTGGTCAGAAGACCTGAGTTCAGATCCCAGTCTCACCACTTACTAGATACCCTGGGCAAATCAGTTTGGTCATCTATAAATTGGGGAGAGGAGGATATAGATCTCTAAGTTTTCTCCTGGGCAGCTAGGTGGTACAGGGGATAGAGCATTGGGTTTGGAATCAGAAAGACTCTTCTTCATGAGTTCAAATCCAGACTCATACACTTATTAGTTGTATGACCCTAGGCAAGTCCCTTAACTCAGTTTCCTCATTTGCCAAATGAGCTGGAGAAGGACGTGGTAAATCATTCTGGTATCTTTGCCAAGAAAACCCCCAAATGGGATCATAAAGAATCATACATGACTGAGATGATTCAACAACAACAATTTCCTTCCAGCTTTATATCCCATGATCCTATGGATTCTAGGCTTTGGGGAAATAAAAGTCATTATATCACCTAGCTCTCCTTCTCAAACTTCTTCAAGAAAAATTAGGACTTTTGGACTAGAGGACAGAAAATGTTAGTGTAACTAATAACCCATGTGACCTTCAGGAAGTGACAACATTCATGGGTCTCAGCTTTTAGGAGTTGGACTAGATCTAGGGTTATTAGAGCTAGATTTAATCCAAAAATTCCCATCTTTTTTAGTTAATAAATTGAGTTATAGACAGATAAAGTGATTTACCCAAGGTTATTTAATTTCAGAACTTGGACTTGAGCCCAGTTCACTGAATTCTAAAGCTTATTCCATTGTACCATCAGTGTTCAGAAAACACACTCCCTTGCCCTCTTATTTTCAGTTTGATGGAATGATTCTAGCTAAAATGTAACCAGCATTGATACAAGACACCATTCCTTAAACTGTGATCCTGGTCTGATACAATGTACAATTAAATTTTGTCCCAGATGACTGATATGGCTGGCTCAATGTTGGTCCAGCTGGGATTTCACAGGAAGCCAATCTCCACATCAATTAGTCCCTTGGAATAATCTTTGGATTGTGACTAAGCACCCTTTAAAATACAATTATTAATGCACCTGAGCTATAGAGGTCATTGATTCATAAATAGGCAATTGTTCCCAGTCAGTTAACCAAGAAAGCTGCACCATCTTGAATCTGAATGAAGGTATGAACAGGATTCAAGATATTCAATGCTAGTAGTGCTGTGACTATCATTACTACCATTAACATTTTAATCCAATGCTATCAGATTGAAGGAGGATTTTTAAGTGCCTACTATGTGCAAGATGCTATGCTAGATGCTGAGAACACAAAGAAAAAAATGAAAAATAGTCTGTGTCCTCAAAGGAGTTTACATTTTATTAGAAGGACATATGTAATCAGATAAGTACATATATGATCATTTGAGGAAGGAAAGAACACTTACTCTTAAGGGGATCAAAAAAAGCACCATGGAAGAAAGGACCCATGAAGGAGCCTTGAAGGAATTCCAAAAAGTGGAGGTGAGAAATCAATGTCTTCCTCCTACAACTGGTTTTGCAAAGATATGGAGGTGGGAAATGAGAACCGAATTTGGGTAATAATAACTCTAAATATACGATTGATGACAATGACTAATAGTTTAGGCAGCCTGGTTTCTGTGGCTTCCAGGAAGCATATGGGGCATCTTTGCAAAATTGCTGCAATCTTTAGTATAAATCAACAAGGGCAAATTTTGCCCCCAGGACAATTGTAAAGGCCTTGTCCTTTTTCTCTCTTCCATAGCCCTGAGCCATTCTTCATGTTTGGTCTGACTCTCTTTCCTCTCAGAATTATTTTTATTCCAAAGACAGTAGAAAATCTCTCTTGATGAGAATTTTCCAGTGGGGAGACTAAATTGAGAGTAGAGGGTAGGGGGACAGTTTAGGCATGAAAACTTTGGAACTTTGGGCATGAAAACTATAAGGGGTGGGGGAGAACAGTGCCAATGTGTGGGTATCATTAAGGGCAATTAACAGGGCCTGAGGGGAAGAACCTCTTGGGGAAGGAGGGTGTGTTCCAAATCAGGATCCAGGAGAGTCAACAGAAGGCTATTCCCTGCCAAGTTGAACCAGAGTTCATCAGGTAACCAAATCCAAGGTCAAGGTGGGCTTTGGGAGAAAGCTGGGATCCAAAGATGGGGAGCCTAACACCAAAAAGAAATCCACTGTGAATCAAAAGAACACAGGGTCATGGATAGATCACTGAAGGGACCTTCTAAATAATTTGGTCCAATCTCCTTATTTTAAATGAGGTCCAAAGAGGGGGAAGTGACTTGCCCATGGTCAATGAGGAAGTACAGGATGAAGACTCACGTCATCTAATTCCAAATCCAGTGCTTTTTACAAAGGCAGGGAAAGTGTAGATATTGATAACAATGATGGTTTGTCCCACAGGTCAACTTACTTGTTGGCTACAACTCTAAATGATCACCCTAGTGCAATTATTATCGATAATATGGAAATGCCTCTTGATCAATGACACATGTAAAACCCAGTGGAATTGCTCATTGGCCAAGGGAGGGGGAGGTGAGGAGGAGAGGGAAAGAACATGAATCTTGTAACCATGGAAACATATTCTAAATTAATTAATTAAATAAAATTCAATATTAAAAAAAAAAAACAACGTATTGGCTACAGACCATGTTCTTCTATGTCCATAGTGTGCGCTTACCCTAAGTACTCTACACTCTACTTGGAGACAATCACTGTGCAGCCAGGCAGGCAGCCATTGTCTGATCCATCTTCTCTGTCATGACCATGGAGGCTGGCTGGCTCTCCTCCCTTCCTGGTCACACAAAGGCAGTCTAACTTGGCAAACTGCTCTGTGATTGATGAGCTTCAGTTTGTTCAGTCTTGTCATTTAGCAGGCTCCTTCACTCTCACTAAGATTTTTCTTCTGCAAAAAAAAAATCAAATATTTTATTAAAAAATGAGGACAGGGACTAGACGAGTGATTTCTCCTTTGCCAGGGAAGGCCAGTAGATTCTTTGCCTCTTGTGTTTTCAAACCTAGTAATTTCCTGAAGATCCCATAGACAGTACATGTCTTCGGTGGGACATGAACCCCAGTCTTGTTGGTTTCAAGCTCACTTCTGCCTACTGCCTCTTGCTATTTTATTAGAAATTTAACATTTGATCTCAGTTGTAACAATTATATATTTTTTTGCTAAATATTTAAAGCCTAGAACAGTTGTTCTCAAACTTTCCAGTCTCATAATCCCTTTATAATCTTTAAAAAAATTACTGAGGACCCCCCTCCCAGAGTATCTATAGGGATTATATTTATTGAGATTTACTGTATTAGAAATTAAAATTGGGGGCGGGGCAGGTGGGTGACTCAGTGGATTGAGAGCCAGGTCTAGAGATGATTCCTAGCTGTGTGACCCTGGGCAAGTCACTTAACCTCCATTGCCTAGCCTATACTGCTCTTCTGCCTTGGAACCAATACACAGTATTGATTCTAAGATGGAAGATAAGGGTTTTAAAAAGGAATAAAAAGAAAGAAATTAAAATGGATTATTTAAAATATGTACTGGTTCACTTAAAATAACAATAAAAATTCAATTATATGTTAACCTGTTCAATGAGAAATAACTATAAAAATAATTAGTAAAAAGACTGGTATTATTTTATGTATTTTTGCAAATGTCTGGCTTAATGGAAGACACTTGGATTTGCCCATCTGCTTTGCCTTCAATCTGCTGCATTGACATTGTTTTGGATGAAATATATGAAGAAAAGCTGATCTCACATAGATGTGGGGTTGGGAAATGGAGGAGTATTTTAATAGGCAAATATGATAATAATTTTGATCTTTTTGTGGGACACCTGAAAGGGTCTTGGAAACCCCAAGAGTCTCTGGACCACACTTTAAGAACCACTGAAAACTACTGCCCTGTTTTCCTTTCCTCTCTGTCTTGGACCTTCATGAAGAAAAAGCCAACATAAGCATCAGCCCTAAAAATGCAGTGAGTGAATCAAATTGGTTCTTTTTTGGGCAAAAGTTTGAATAAACTGAAGCCTTTTGTGATGGTCTTATACCAGGGCTAGATATTTCTGCCAATGAGGTTTTCAAGTGTCTTGCTTCTCATCAATCCAAAACAGTGTTTGCAAAATATTTCTGTTAGGAATAGTCACAAAACATTCAAGGAGTTAGCATTCTTTTCAATTGACAGAAGAGGACAATAAGGTAGGGAGGTATTAAATGATTCAACCCCAAATCACACATATATCAAGCACTATGGCATTTCCCTGCTCTAAAAGACTTAGTAGTTCTCTACTGCCTCTAAGATAAAATATCAAACCCTCTCACCTTCATGATTCTTCTCTTTTTGATTTTTTAAATTTTATTTAATTGATTCTTCTCTTTTTTAGACTGATTTCAGATTATTTCTTCTTACTCCACAGTCTAATCTTGTCCCTCACATATAGTCATCTATCTATTCTATCCCAGCTTCCCTTGGTTTCCCAAGCCTGAGTTCCTCCCACCTTCTGTGACAAGTGTTTGTTAGTGCCTTCATTCTGTTGATGATCTCCAATTTATCCTGTATCTGTCTTGTTTGTATTTAATCAATTGCATATGATCACCCCTATTTAATTGCAAGTTCCTTGAGAGAAGGGACTGTTTGCTTCTCTTTGTAACTCTAGCACTTAGCACAATGCCTGACACCTCAAGGGAACCTAATAAATGGATCTGTCTTGCTGCTTATAATCTTTGTACCTATGCAAGAGTTGTGTAAATGTTTGGAATATTCTGTCTCTCCCCCCTTTGCTTGTTGGAGTCCCTAACATCCTCCAAGACTCAGCTCACATCAGTTTCTTCAAGGAAACTTCCCCTGGTTCTCCTAATAGTGAGTGCCCTCTTCCCTCAATTACTCTGTATTTGTAGCTACAGTTTAAATAACTGATGATATTTAAACTGTGGTTACATATTGATTTTGCATTGACGTATCTGCGTACATCTTGTTTCCTTAGGTGTAGAGGGCAAGGACTATTCATTGTCTGTGTCCCCAGCACCTCCTATAGTGCTTGACTTATAGATACTTAATAAATTGCTAATTGATTGGGCTGGTGGGCTACACCATACTGTGCTAACTGCAGGGTAGAGATATAAATCTAAGTAAGATAGTTTTTGTCCTCACTGAACCTAGATTGTAAGCTCTTTGAGGACAAGCAATGTCTTTTGTCTCTTTTTTATCCCTAGTTCTTTGCACAATGCCTGAAACATAGGTGGTGTAGTGAATAGAATGCTAGGTCTGGAATCAAGAAAACTAATCTTTCTAGTCTCAGACACTTCCTAACTATGTGACCCTGGGTAAGTCACTTAAATTCCATATTTCCTCATCACTAACATGAGGCTGGAGAAGGAAATGGTTAAGTACTCTAGTATCTTTGCCAAGAAAACCCCAAAATGGGTCATGAAGAGTTGGATGTAAATGAGAAATAAGTAAACAAAACAATAAATCTGTTCAAATAATGAACTTATTGAATGATCTTACAGTCTAGTAAGAGAAGAGACACAAACACTGAAAACTCTGATCTATAATAGACCATGGTATGTTCATTAGAACTGCACAACAAATTTTGATTTGGTCTGAGGGCTTTGCAAAGAGGCAGCATATATTTAGTTTCAGTTTTAAAGAATGGATAGTAATTCAATTTGAAATTTGAGTTCAAATCTGACCTCAGACACGTCCTAGCTGTGTGACTCTGGGCAAGTCACTTAACCCCATTTGTCCCAGTTTCCTCATCAGTAAAATGACCTGGAGAAGGAAATGGCAAAGCATTCCAGTATCTTCTCCAAGAAAACCCCAAAAGAGGTTACAGAGTCAGACATGATTGAAATGACTGAATAACAATAGTATTCACTAGGTAAAGAATGGGCCATTTTGGGCATGGATTAGAGTGAGCAGAGGAATGGAGAGGAGAAAATTAAGAGGGAACAGAGGATCATAGATTTAGACTTGGAAGGGCCCTTAGAAGTCACCCAGCTCAACTCCTTCATTTTAAAGATGAAGAAACTGAGTTTCAGAGAGGTTAAGTTGCTTGCTCAAAGAAACACAGTAAATAGCAGTGCCATATGTAAAAACCAGCCTTTTGAGTCCCAAATATAGCACTATTTATATTACTGCTTGCCTTGGTATTCTGGAAACAGAGATTAGATTTGGCTGGAGTGATGAGTTTGGGGAGAGAAGTCCACTAAAGTCTATGGGAAAACATTTTTTTAAATCCTTACCTTCCATCTTAGAATCAATACTATGTATTGGTTCCAAGGCAGAAGAGTGGTAAGGGCTAGGCAATGAGGGTCAAGTGACTTGCCCAGGGTCACACAGCTGGGAAGTGTCTGAGGCCAGATTTGAACCCAGTACCTCCCACCTCTAGGTCTGGCTCTTAATCCACTGAGCCACCCAGCTGCCCCCTAGGAAAACATTTTTAAATAATATATCTCCTAAATTTTCACTGAGATAACACTGTCAGGCATATACCCCAAGGATGTAAAAGACAGAAAGTTTCCATATACATCAAAATACTCATAGGACTACTTTTTATAGTAGTAAGAAACTGGAAACAAAGCAGATGCCCATGGATTAGAGAATGGTGAAATAAAATGTGCTATGTTCATGAATCAGAATATCTCTGCACCAAAAGAAATGCTGAATATGAAGAAACTGGAGAAGCATGATGGGACTTGATGCTATAATACAAAGTGAAGTTGGGAGAATCAGAAAACATATATAAAATGATTATAGGAATAAAGATCGGAAGAACCTCAAGACTCAAAAACTGAATACTTTACAATTTTGATGACCAAGATATGAAAAGATATACCTGTTTTGGAAAAGTGGGAGAAAATGGATATTAGATACTTCATCTATTATTAGCATTAATTAGTTTTGTTGCTAATTAACAATTAGTTATCAATTAGTCTCTCCTTTTTTTATTCTGTACAAGGGATGAGAAAGGAAGGAAAACATATTTGGATGTAAAGATGATGTAGAAACAAAATATGCCAATAAATATTTAAAAGGAAAAAAATCAAATGTTTTCCCTAAACATGGATTATAAGTGAATCTTTCTCAATCTGTGGCTTGCAAAGGCAAGTCCAGAAATATTTATAAAGGGAATGTTGTCCCAATTTTACACTTATCTGGTAAGGATGTGAGGGTAGTTAAGACTGATTGTGATGGACAGACTGAAAAGTTGTTAGAATTAAGGAAAAACTCACTATCGGTGATGGGATATCACCAGAAAGAATCTTTTCTCACGAAATGAAAAAAGGGCTAAGGGATGTTGTTTCGGATAGGGAGCTGTAGAACTAAACACAGGAGTTGGACCAGATGACCTCCGGGTTTCCCAGTTAGAGTTTAAGACTTTTTTGTTGGATTAGCCGGTCAATTTTAGAGAAGTTAGAGAAAGCTAGGAAGACCAACATGAACTGATGCAGAGCGAAATCACAACTGGGAAAACATCGTACACAGTAACAGCATTATTGTATGTACAAAGATCAAGCGTGAAAGATTTAGCTACTCTCAACAATAAGATGATCCAGGACAATTCTAAATGACTTGTGACAAAGAATGAGAGCCACTTCAAGAGGAAGAATGGTTAGAGTCAGAATGCAGCTAAAGCAGACTATTTTTTCACATTAGTTTATGTTTTTATTTTGGGGTTTTGGTTTTATATGGAAATGTGTTTTGCATGATAATGTATGTATAACCCAAATCAAATTGTTTACCATCTCTGAGAGGGGAGAGGAGGGAAGGGAAGGAGGGAGATAATTTGGATCTTATAATTTCAGAAAACATGTTAAAATTATTATTACATGTCATTGGGAAAATAAAATATCGTTGAATTAAAAAAAAAGATTTTTTTTTAATTGGAAAGGCAGTGTAATGTTAAGGAAAGAGCACTGAATTAAGAGTCAGAGGGCTTGGGTTCAAATTAAGCCTTGCTACATATTATTTGTGAGCTCTTGGGCAAATCACTTCCCTTCCTTTGTATCTCAGCTCCCTTAATTAGAACATAAGAGAATCAGAATAAGTGATTGCTTTGGATACTTCCAGATGTGAAGCTGATGATTTTTAATATATTACTTTGTTCCACATATGTCAGCAACAACCCTCAAGATTTTTATTATACATGCACTATGTGTCAGGCATTATGATAAGAATTGGGGATAAAAAGATAGTAAAAAAAATAAAGTACCTGCCCTCAAGGAGATTAGAATCTAAAAAAAATAAAAAATAAAAAACCAGCTGTGTCTCCCCTTTACTGCAGGTGATATGAGTCACTGTCCTACAGTAAGTAGTGAGGGTGGAGTGCAGTGAGCCATGAATGTTCCCTCCAATTTAGACTCTTAGATTCCGAAGGAGAGGGCATGTCAGAGGTCAGAGAGGCCAAACACCTTGTTTTACTGTAGAGGAAACTAAGGTTCAAAGAGATGAGGTGATTTGCCCAGCTAGTAACTGGGTCATGATCTGAACTCATAGATTACCCATTCTGAGACCACCATCCTTCTGCTCTATACCACTTGGCTGCTTCCATTGGCTTCTCTTAGAACCTGGGCACCATCGGCGAGAGTGACTGAGCTGGGTTGGTGGGTGGATGTTCTTTGTGGAAGGCTCCCTGGATCCTGGGACTCGATTTCAGATGGGCCTTACGAGTTCTGTGCTCCAGCTGACTAAGCAAACTAGCCGAGCTTTCTCTGACAAGGACTCTGGCATTTACATCACTCTGTTCACCTTTATTGGAAGCAAAGAGGGGAAATACAGAGAGGCCCAACAGGTTTCAGCTCGTGCTTGCAGCTGGAATCATTTCACTTTTTTTTCTCTTTCTGCAGAAGGACTGGTTCACATAGTTGCATTTTTTGTGTGTGGCATGTTTGCCTTGAAGCTATTGACTAATAAACAAGTCCCAGCAGTGGCAAAGGAAGCTGGTCAGCTAAGTGCCCAGAAAGAAAATGTTGCTTGGTTCTCCATAAATGGAATTTAATTCCTTTTCATCTTTATCTCCTACTGCAAAGAGTAGCGAACTAGAAGTCAGGATTCTTGTTCCATCTCTGTCACTCACAAGCTATGTGACCTTGGGCAATGAGCTTTATCTCTCTGGGTCTTTAGTGCATTAGCTGTCAAAGGAGGGCATTGGACTAGGGGGGTTCTTCTTAGGACTAGTATTCCTTGAACTTGTGGGTCCAATACACATAGATGGAAATGGAACACTAGCAGGAAGGAAGGAAGGAGGAAGGAAGGAAGGAAGGAAGGAAAGAAGGAAGGAAGGAAGGAAGGAAGGAAGGAAGGAAGGAAGGAAGGAAGGAAGGAAGGAAGGAAGGAAGGAAGGAAGGAAGATTGGAGGGACTGAGGAAAGGAAGGAAGGAGGGAGGGAAGGAAGGAAGGAAGGAGAAATAAAGGAAGAAACAAAGGGAGGGAAGGAAGGAGGGAGGGAGGGAAGGAGGAAAGAAAGGAGGGAAGGAAGAAAGGAAGGAGGGAAGGAAGAAAGGAAGTTTGGAAGGACTGAGGAAAGGAAGGAAGGAAGGAAGGAAGGAAGGAAGGAAGGAAGGAAGGAAGGAAGGAAGGAAGGAAGGAAGGAAGGAAGGAGGGAGGGAAGGAAGGAAGGAAGGTGGGAAGGAAGGAAGGAGGGAGGGAAGGAGGGAGAGAAAGAGGAAAGGAAGGAGGGAAGGAAGGAAGAAAGGAAGATTGGAAGGACTGAGGGAAGGAAGGAAGGAGAGAAGGAGGGAGGGAAGGAGGGAAGGAAGGAAGGAAGGAAGATTGGAAGGACTGAGGGAAGGAAGGAAGGAAGGAAGGTGGGAAGGAGAGAGGGAGGGAGGGAAGAAAGGAAGAAAGGAAGGAAGGAAGGAAGGAAGGAAGGAAGGTGGGAAGGAAGGAAGGAAGGAAGGTGGGAAGGAAGGAAAGTGAGAAGGAAGGAGAGAGGGAGGGAGGGAAGGAGGGAGAGAAGGAGGAAAGGAAGGAGGGAAGGAAGGAAGAAAGGAAGATTGGAATGACTGAGGGAAGGAAGAAAGGAGAGAGGGAGGGAGGGAAGGAAGGAAGGAAGGAAGGAAGGAAGGAAGGAAGGAAGGAAGGAAGGAAGGACTGAGGAAAGGAAGGACTGAGGGAAGGAAGGAAGGAGAGAGGGAGGGAGGGAAGGAGGGAAGAAAGGAAGGAAGGAAGGATGGAGGGAAGGAAGGAAGGAGAAATAAAGGAAGAAACAAAGGGAGGGAAGGAAGGAAGGAAGGAAGGAAGGAAGGAAGGAAGGAAGGAAGAGAGGAGGAGGGGAGGGAAGAGAAGAACTTTTAATAAGTACCTAAGCATGGCTTTAAGTGAGGGAAAATAAAAATATAGCAGGGAAACATAGCTGGGTTTTCTCTTTTCCTCAGAAGGTTATAGCTCTGTGGGTGCAAAAAGCTGCATAAACTATCAGAGTCCGGGTACTGATTGATTTGATTTAACTATTTTTCTTCATTTCTAGGAAAGGCTCACTGGATTTGTTGGGACCAGGGAGGGAGGAGAGAGAGGGAAGATAGTGGGAAAATACTATTTAGAAATGATTGTTATATGTAAAAAAGATATTGACAAAACTTTAATTTTCAAAAATAAAAAAAAGGACAGCCATGTGTGGGTTCCTTGCTGATTAGTAGAGGAGGAAGTCTTCTTGGCTCAGATTTTCAGGTACCATAGTCAGGATTTTTCTCAAGTTGCAGACTTTGAGGGCACCTGCTGGTTCAAGCAAAGGTGAGATAAGTTTCTCATCACACTGACAGCCCCATTTACCAGTTGGGAGAGGTAGAGAAAAGAGTACACTCAAATGAAAATAGTTTAACATGGCTGTATTAAAGCATTTGGGGGCTCCTCTTTAAAAAAATCCAGTTGCACTAGTAGACTGAGTCCCCAGAGGGCTGCTTGATATTGTTGTAATTTAGTTGTTTTCAGTCATATCTGACTCATTATGATCCCATTTGAGGTTTTCTTGGCAACGATGCAAGCGTGATTTCTCATTTCCTTCTCTAGTTCCTTTGAAAAATGAGTAAACTGAGGCAAACAGGGTAAAGTGACTTGCTGAGGTCACACAGCTTGGAAAATGTCTTAGTCTGGATTTGAACTCATCTTCCTGACTTCAGGCTCAATGCTTTATCCATTGGGTCACCTAGCTGCCCTCAGAGGATTGCTATCACATCTCCTAAGGAATCTAAAGGTAGTCCTGAGGGACTGGATTGGGGCTGGGAGCTGGTCTTTTCTAGTGCTATGGCTCATGAAATCTTCTCATGCTTGGAGTAGACATCCCCCTAACTCAACGAGTTGAGGCTTATCAGTTACCCTCAACCTGGTTGGGTGTGACAGGTTTACTGAGGTGTGGCCACTGTTCATGCTACAGCTTCTTGGAGCCACAGGTGAGAGTTTGGTGGAAGGTGGAAACTAACAGTAGATTGCAATCCTAAAAAGGGCTCAGCAAGCCCTCATTGTAGATGCTAATTTACTCTGAGCATCCCTTATGCCTTGGCACAAAGTGGGGATGAAAATAATTTGTTCCATTGGTCATGAAGTACCTTGGGCTTAGTCAGAGACATCAACAATGCCCAACTCATGGGTTCCCTCCCATGACTATCAATTGATATCAATTAGTCAGCGGAAACATTAGCTTCTTAAGAAACTGGTACTTATTACAGTGACAATCAGTATCGAAATCTTTCCTCACAAAGTCTATGACAAACCCATCTTCCAATGTATGCAGTATCCAGGGGACTTAGGGATTACAGGAGGCAAAGAACTAACACAACTCCTGGGAAGTCCTTTTGCTAGAGGGCTTAAGATGTTCCCCTTAGATATAGTAGATATAGTGTAGCTTCCCTGCAGAGCTTCTTGTAGAACCTTGAATCTTCCTTTCCTCATCACATCCAGTCTATCTGCAACTCCAGATACATACATGGACACCAGCCATTGCTATCCTGGAGACACTGTCCAGATGCTAATGAAAAGGTCAATTTCTCTGGTCCATCTCCAATCAAGAGTGGGAAAAGGAGAAGATCAATGTTGAGGTGCTCTCTCCACCTCAAGGAACTTCTTTTCAGGGGCTTGGTTGGGAATCTTCTATCCTAGGTTTCCAGATTCTTAAGTCCTCAAGGCCAAACTAGCCTTCTGATTTTATCTAAGTCCCATAGAGTGTAACCAAGTCCCTCAAACAATCTTCTTTTATTTTTAATTTTAAAATTTATTTATTCATTTAATTAATTTAGAATATATTTCCATGGTTACATGATTCATATTCATTTCCTCCCCTTCCCCCTTCCCCCTCATATAAGCAATGAGTAATTCAACTGGGTTTTACATGCATTACTGATCAAGGCCTATTTCCATATTATTATTATTTGCTTTAGGGTGATCACTTAGAGTTTACATTCCCAATCACATCCTCATCACACCATGTGATCAAGCAAATGCTTTTCTTCTGTGTTTCTACTCCCACAGTTCTTCCTCTGAATGTGGATAGTGCTCTTTCTCATAAGTTCTTCAGAATTGTCCTGGATCATTGCAACACTACTAGCAGAGACAACCATTATGTTCGATTATACCACAGTGTATCAGTCTCTGTGTATAATGTTCTTCTGGTTCTGCTCCTTTCACTCTGCATCAATTCTTGGAGGTTGTTCCAGTTCCCATGGAATTCCTCCAGTTCATTATTTTTTTTTAGCACAATAGTATTCCATCACCAACAGATACCATAATTTGTTCAGCCATTCCCCAATCAGAGGGCACCCCTCATTTTCCATTTTTTTGCCACCACAAAGAGTGCAGCTATGAATATTTTTATATAAATATTTTTCCCTATTATCTTTTTGGAGTATAATCCCAGCAGTGATATGACTAGGTCAAAGGTTAGGCAGCCTTTTAAAGCCCTTTGGGCATAATTCCAAATTGCCCACCAGAATGGTTGGATTAGTTCACAACTCCACCAGTAATGCATTAGTGTCCCAATTTTGCCACCTTCCCTCCAACATTTATTACTTTCCTTTGCTGTCATATTAGCCAACCTGCTAGGTGTGAGGTGGTACTTCAGAGTTGTTTTGATTTGCCTTTCTCTAATTATAAGAGATTTAGAACACATTTTCATGTACTTATTGATAGTTTTGATTTCTTTGTCTGAAAATTGCCTATTTATGTCCCTTGCCCATTTGTCAACTGGGAAATGGTTTGATTTTTTTTTTACAATTGATTTAGTTCCTTATAAATTTGAGAAATTAGACCTTTGTCAGAGGTTTTTGTTATAAAGATTTTCCCCAATTTGTTGCTTCCCTTCTAATTTTGGTTCCATTGATTTTGTTTGTACAAAACCTTTTTAATTTAATGTAATCAAAATTATTCATTTTACATTTTGTGATATTTTCTATTTTTTGCTTGATCTTAAATTCTTTCCTTTCCTATAGATCTGACAGGTATACTAATCTATATTCACCTAATTTACTTATAGTTTCCTTCTTTATATTTAAGTCATTCACCCATTCTGAATTTATCTTGGTGCAGGAGGCAAGATGTTGATCTAAACCTAGTGTCTCCGATACTGTTTTCTAATTTTCCCAGCAGTTTTTGTCAGTGGGCTGTTGTCCCCAAAGCTGAGATCTTTGAGTTTATCATACAGTGTCTTACTGAGGACATTTACCCCTAGTCTATTCCATTGATCCTTCCTTCTGTCTCTTAGCCTTTACCATATTGTTTTAATGACCACTGCTTTATAGTACAGTTTAAGATCTGGTACTGCTAGGCCCACCTCCTTCACATTTTTTTCATGATTTCCCTTGATATTCTTGATATTTTGTTCTTCCACAAGCAGATTTCTTATGCAATATCATTCTAGTTAATCCAATGGCTTTTGAAAAACACTTAAAAATGATTTAGTTTTTAATCCCCATTGTCTAGCCCTTACCATTCTTCTGCCTTGGAGCCAATACAGAGTATTGACTGCAAGATGGAAGGTAAGGGTTAAAAAAAAAAAAAGAAATGAAGATTTGCCTCATACTGTCTTGAGGTCTGAACTCCAGGGTACATGTTTTATTTAAGATCCGAAGATAGCCAGTCATTTTCTACAGTTTCCTTTTTTTATCAAAATATCGCCTTTTAGTAAAACAACTAAACATATGATGAACAAAGGATGATGGTTATAGAGTATATTTTTAAATATTCCAATAAATCCAGAAACAAATTCATGTCTTTCTCACTACTCCTTCACTATACTAGTTACACCTCTAATGTAACCTGGAGCATCACAATGGAGACAGGTACAAACAGCTTTGTTGTTCACTATCTACCTCTGTGTGCACAGTAAACTGAGGAAGGGATCTTTCCCCCTTCCCCATTGCCTAGCCCTTACCGCTCTTCTGCCTTGGAGCCAATCAATACACAGTATTGATTCTAAGATGGAAGGTTAAAGGTTTAAAAAAAGGAATCACTGGGCTTCCTGAACTGTATCACCAATACATAGACATAGATAACGATTTTTCAGAATCTTAAAGGAAAACCAGACTTGTACGTTGCTGTTGTTCAGTTGTTTCAGTCGTGTCCAACTCTTTGTGACCCCAGTTGGGATTTTCTTGTTAGAGATCCCAGCGCAGTTTGCCATTTCTTTCTATAGTTCATTTTACTAATTAGGAAACTGAGGCAAAAGGGTTAGGTGACAGGCCCAGGGTCACACAGCTAGTACACATCTGAAGTTGGATTTGAAATCAGGTTTTCCTGACTCTGGTGCTCTGTCCACTGCACCACCTAGCTGCCCTGACGTGTGTATAGAAGATGTTTAATGAATGTTTGTTGAATGGAATTAAATGATCTTGTAAGATCTTGGGCTCTGTGGACAGTTTTTGGGAGTCTGGGTCACCCTAACACATCCCTGAGGAGCGCTTAGGAGGAGGAAGAAGTATTCTGAAGCACAGGCAAATTACATGATTAGCAATCTACTGATGGTCATCCCAAAGGAGGTGGTATCCTGGGTGGGAGATTAGGCTGGCTGCCTGTCCGTCTCCCTTCTGGTGGGGTAATTTGTTTTGGTCACCAAACCCCTGGGAAGCACAGTCAGTATACTTCCCTGTTAGCATGAGTGGAAAGCAGATTATCCTCATGGGCACGTCTTCCGATGAGTCCCGACTTTGTGGTATGCAGCTCGCCACCACGTCATACGCAGATCTACTGCCGGGAGAGATACGAAGTGGATTGAGGTTTTGAGAAATCAGATGATTGCTTTCTGATCTTGTCAGGTACTACTTACTGAGCACAGAACGTTTCTGCTCTTCCTGCTTGCTAAAGTGGGATGCAGAAATAGGCTAGGGAAGAAAGAAACTCATCTTGATAGAGAATAACACCCCCTCCCCAACAGATGCGATTTCCTGGAGTCTGACGATTCCTATCAATCAAACGAGTCTACGAAATACCGACTATGTGTCAGATAGTTAAGGGGTTCAGTGGATAGATCCCTGGGCCTGGAGTCAGGAAGTTGTTGAGTTGTTTCAGTTGTGTCTGACTCTTCCTGAACCCATCTTGGGATTTTCTTGACAAAGATACCAGAGTGGTTTGCCATTCTTTCTCCATGCATTTTACATATGAGGAAATTGACACAAACCCGGTGAAGTGATTCACCCAGGGTCACACAGCTAATAAGTGTCTGAGGCTGGATCTGAACTGAGGAAGATGAGTCTTCCTGATTCCAAGCAGAGTGCTTTATCTACTGTACCATCTGTTTGTATCCCGGAGTCAAATATGGCCTCAGAAACTTGCTACCTGTGTGACCTTGGGCAAGTCACTTAAATTCTATTTGCCTTAATCCATTGGAGAAAGAAATGGCAAAAAAAAAACCCCAACAAAAAAACAGTATTTTTGCCAAGAAAACCTCATGGATAGTATGATCTACAGTGTCATATTGGACCAAACAGTGGACTAATCTGGGGATAGAAAGAATCAGCAAAAACAGTCCCTTACTCACAAGAAGTTTATATTCTTTTGGGGTATACAGTCTTCATATAAATCAATCCATCCAAGATTCATACTGAGTGGATGCAAGGTATTCCCAGAGAGGAAGGTGTTAGAAGCTGAGGAAACTAGGAAAGGTCTTGGGAGGTGATGGAATTTGAACTGAACCTCCAAGGAAGCCCAGTATTGTAAAAGTAAGATAAAGAGGGAGAGAATTCCAGGAATAGGGGGCGGCCGGTGCCCAGGCTGGTAATGGATGACTGAAAGGTAATCAAGCTAACCACGACAACTAAGCTACTTTTACAACATTTTAGTGCTTACCTGGGTAATAAAAAAAGATGTGCAAATGAGCACGATGTAAATGGATGGAATGATTACCACAAAACGCTTGAGAATGACCGTTGTAAAAATAACGAGAAGGAGCTTGGTCCCAAATGAGAGAGAGACAGAGAGAGAGAGATGAAAAGACCTTTGTAGCTGTGGTCCATGGTTATAAAACACTGCATATGTTCTCAGATTTTTTTCAATAGATCAATCAGTTTTGCTGTTTTAAAAAATATTTTTAATTTTTTAAAAATTAAAACATTTTAATTAACTTTAAAATTTTAATTTAAAACTAATTTTTAAAATTTTATTTAAATTTAATTAATTTAAATTATAGTTCACTATTTTAAAATAAAATATAAAATAAGTTTAAATGTGATTTAAATGTAAAATGTTTAAAATTATCATTAATTTTAACATTTTAAAATTAAATTTAAATTAATAAAATGATTTAATAAATAAATTTAATGAATAAAAATTAATAAAAATTATTTTTTCCCCTAATTCTGAGTTCCAAATTCTCTTCCTTCCTCTAGCCCCTCTGCTAACCATTGAGAAGGCAGGCAGTTTGACATCAGTGCTATAGATGAAATCATATAAAGCATATTTCCAAATTGGCCAATTTGCAAGAAAATAAAGTATATCTTTTTTTCAGTATTTGTTGGAAGGGATGGCTCTCTGAGAGCAGGAAGGAAGAGGGATCAGGGTAGGGGATGGATTTAGGAAAAACAAAAGATATCAATTAAGATTTCTTTTTAATAAAAGGGAAAAAAGGACTCCTTAGCTCTCAAGAGATGCTACACTAATGCATTTAACACCAGTTGCATGCAGAACACTATTCTGGGTTCTGGGGACAATACAATGTTTAGATAAGATTTAGTTTCTGAAGAGAGCTAGTTAGTTAGCACTGAGGACTTCTTAGAGTCAGGAGGACCTGGGTTCAAACACTTCCTGACTGTGTGACCTTGGACAAATCATTTCATCTCAGTTGAGTAGCCTTTACTGCTCTATTACCTTAGAAGCAATACTTAGTATCAGTTTTAGGATGGAAGGTAAGGGTATTGTTAAGAAATTTGGCTCCCACTGCTAAGGACTCAGTCACATTGCTAGCATTAACACCTAATGTCCCGAGTACCCAGATGCCCCCTAAGTGCAATTTTTTCCATTGTGAAGATCACCGAGAGTTCAGAAACTTACTATTCTCTTAGAGAACCTGGCAAGACTTTCTCATCATGGTGATTATAGAATATAATATTTAGTTATTGATTATTAATTTTAAAACTCACACCCCGAATATTGGTATTGCTATGGGGTAGGAAAAACACTAAAACATGGAATAGGGTCTCCACTTTCTCACATGTCCCCACTGAGATTGTCAGCCTTAATCAGCCCAACTGACTATCTTTTATCCCCAGCTCCAGGCCAGGCACTCCCTCTTTCTCTCTCATCCCCATTCACAGGCACATTTATCCACAAACGGCTCCCCAACTCCTGACACTCCCTGGCCCATGGCAAATGGATCCTTGTTCCGCCAGAGCCCTTTCTGCTTCGCAGCCCACTCATGGGACTCTTCCCCTAAAATGACCCAGTTTCTCTGACTAGGTCTCCTTTCTCCATCCTGTCACTTCCTTCAGACCCCAGCAAGAAGAGTGAAATCCAATGCTCTATAGTGAAAAGAAATAGCTACGAACTGCAAGCAACTCTGGGCTCTGCACTCCAGGCTTGGATCAATGACCAAAGCTTTTTGCTTATGTATTGGGGGGTGGAAGATCTGGCACTCAAGGGAGGTTTCTGAGCAGATACAATCCCAGATGGAAGAGGCCAAGGAGCCTAATCCTGAAAGGTGTGATGAGATGCCTTGGAAGTGCCCCGCCCCGCAATCACAAACATTTTGTATTTGGTTCCGACTTGATGGTCCTTTGATGAAGAGGACAGTTGATTTATCAGTAGATGCAATTGGGGTACCTTCAAAAGACACTAATCAGCCAAAGAAATTTTCTTTCTTTCTTTCTTTCTTTCTTTCTTTCTTCTTTCTTTCTTTCTTTCTTTCTTTCTTTCTTTCTTTCTTTCTTTCTTTCTTTCTTTCTTTCTTTCTTTCTTTCTTTCTTTCTTTCTTTCTTCTCTTCTCCTTTCTTTCTTTTCTTTCTTTCTTTCTTTCTTTCTTTCTTTCTTTCTTTCTTTCTTTCTTTCTTTCTTTCTTTCTTTCTTTCTTTCTTTCTTTCTCTCTCCCTTTCTTTCTTTCTCTCTCCCTTTCTTTCTTTCTTTCTCTCTCCCTTTCTTTCTTTCTTTCTTTCTTTCTTTCTTTCTTCTTCTTTCTTTCTTTCTTTCTTTCTTTCTTTCTTTCTTTCTTTCTTTCTTTCTTTCTTTCTTTCTTTCTTTCTTTCTTTCTTTCCTCTTTCTTTCTTTCTCTCTTTCTCCCTTTCTCCCTTTCTCTCTTTCTTTCTTTCTTTCTTTCTTTCTTTCTTTCTTTCTTTCTTTCTTTCTTTCTTTCTTTCTTTCTTTCTTTCTTTCTTTCTTTCTTTCTTTCTTTCTTTCTTTCTTTCTTTCTTTCTTTCTTTCTTTCTTTCTTTCTTTCTTTCTTTCTCCCTTTCTCCCTTTCTTTCTTTCTTTCTTTCTTTCTTTCTTTCTTTCTTTCTTTCTTTCTTTCTTTCTTTCTTTCTTTCTTTCTTTCTCTTTCTCCTTTCTTTCTCTCTTTCTCTCTTTCTTCCTTTCTTCCTTTCTTTCTCTCTTTCTCTCTTTCTTTCTTTCTTTCTTTCTTTCTTTCTTTCTTTCTTTCTTTCTTTCTTTCTTTCTTTCTTTCTTTCTTTCTTTCTTTCTTTCTTTCTTTCTTTCTTTCTCTCTCTCTCTCTCTCTCTTTCTTTCTTTCTCTCTCTCTCTCTTTCTTTCTCTCTCTCTCTCTCTTTCTTTCTTTCTCTCTCTCTCTCTTTCTTTCTTTCTTTCTTTCTTTCTTTCTTTTTTTTCTTCTTCCTCCCTTTCTTTCTTTCTCTCTCTTTTCCATCTATCTCTCTATCCAACATCTATCTATTCATCTCTATCCTCTATATATCTATCTTATTCCTCCATCTGTCAATTTATATCTCTCTCTCTCCCTCTCCCTCTCCCCACCCCTTTCTCTTTCTCCCTCTCTCTCTCTCCCCTCCCTCCCTTCGTTGCAATTTGTTCAGATGTTACCCAACTACCCGGTACCCACCTTGCCTACAGTTCTTAGAATCACAAAGAGTGCTGCCATAAACATTTTTATCTCTCTGGGAACTTTCCCTCTTTCTCTCTCTCTGACCTCCTTGGGTTATCTCCCTAGCAGTGATCTTGAAATATTGAAGCACAAGTTTTAGCAGGTCCTGCCAAGCTGGGTAGGTTACAAGGATGGCCTCAGAACAAATTGCCGATCCGCTCTCTGAGCACTAACCAAGCCAAGCCCTGAGAAGTCCATCACAGAAGGTCAGTCTCTAAATTTCATCAGTTCTTTGGCTTTGGTTATCCTTGAGATAGAGATTCAGGAACCCCTAAGGAGAGTGGTTGGAACACAGGACATCAGGATATTAGAAACATTCCATGAGAGGCTCCAGACTTTTGAGAAATGTAAATCCATCCTACAATTTTACTTTTCCTGTGATGATTTGAAACAACAAAGTTGACACTTGCTAAATCTGTTTCTTGGGCAGTTGGGTGACACAATGGATAGAATGCCAGGCCTGAAGTAAGAAAGACTCATTTTCTTAAGTTCAAATCCAGCCACTGACACTTTCTGTCTGTGTCACCCAGGGCTAGTCATTTAACCCAGCTTGCCTCCGTTTCCTCATCTGTCAAATGAGCTGGAGAAGGAAATGGCAAACCTCTTCAGTATATTTACTAAGAAAACCTCAAATGGGATCATGAAGAGTAAGACCCAGCAGAACTACAACAACAAATTTGTTCTCTCTGCCCCATGTTTCTTAGATGGAGGTTCTCTGAGGTTGAAATCATCTTTGAACTCAGCTGTGAGGCTAAGGTGACTCCAGAGAACAGCAGTCACAAGATGCCATGAATGCCCTTTTTCTGAAGTTCAACTTGTCCTAGGCTAGAAGACAAGCTGGTTTTCCTGGAATTAGATGTCACAGGACAGTACATTATATTATCTGCTTTCATCATGCCTAGCAGTGAGGACATTTGGCTGGAAATCAGGGGACCTGTTCTCCTTCTATGCCTCTTCACCTCACTCTACTCCTACTGAGGAGACCTGACATAAACCAATGATTTAAGCCTTTGATATCTGATTCAGTCTTTCAATCAATTAACCAGTTTGCCATAAGCCAATGACTCAAGCTGGGGGTAGCCAATTCAGTCATTAATCTAAATCTCAGTGATCTTACCTTCACAGTTCCTCTCCTCACCTCTCACCTAGACTATTGTCATATCCTCTCACTGAGGGAGGGAGCATGACCTAATGGAAAGAATCCTGGGTTAGGAGTCAGGTGACCTGGCTTCTTCTCCCAGCTCAGGCACTTACCTAGATGACCTTGGACAAGTCATTTAATCTTTCTGGACCTCAGGATGCTGAGGAGGTTGGACTAAGTAATCTCTAAGGTCTCCTCCAGCTTCACCCATATTGTTCAATCATTTCAATCATGTCTGACTCTTTGTGACCCTGTTTGGGGTTTTCTTGGAAGAGATACTGGAGGGGATTGTAATTTTCTTCAGTTCATTTTACAGATGAGAAAACTGAGGCAAACAGGGTGAAGTGACTTGCCCAGTGCCACACGGCTAATATGTATCTGAGGTTAGAGTTGAACTCAGGTCCTTTGTACTCCTGCCTGGGAGCACTGTGCCACCTCACTGCCCACTAAAGTGCTGTAGGAATGGGCATTAAATTATCCTTCATCTTCCCAAACTGCAGCTAGTATTGAAGAAAGGACGAGTAGGCTGAAAAGCGTTATGTGCTGGTTTAGCTGCTGATGTCATTCATCTTTAAAAAGCCACAGATGATGGATTGGAGCTCAGCTATCCTGCTTTCTCTTTCAGTTGTGAATTGTCTACTCAGCTCATCTTAAACACCATCTCCTATGGGATCCTCCTCCCTCACCCCACCCAAGGCAATAGCCTCTCCTCCCTCCCACAAAAAATTTACTCTCTATTTACTTTGTTTATATTTTATATATGTCGATAGTCACTTTGTAGCTGTTTGAGCCTGGCTTAGTCCCTTAACTCTGCCTAAGTTTCTTCATCTGTAAAATGAACTGGGGAAAGAAATGGCAAGCCAGTATCTTTGCCAAGAAAACCCCAGAGCTGGTCACAGAGAGTCTGACAAGACTGAAATGACTGGACCACAATATCTATTTGTAGGAGTGCTGTTTCTACTCCTAGAGGGCAGGGATTCTTAAACATTTTTCTTTGTATTTCCCAAGCCTAGCACATTGCTTGTCACATAAGAGGATCAGGGCAGACTTCTGAGTTCACTGATATAGGAAATTCCCAGAGGAGAAGGCTCTTTACCAGTGTGAAGCCCTGAGAAGATAATAGCCTTGCCCAGGTATGCATTAGAGGGAAGATTTGAATCCAGATCATCAGGGCTCAGAGATGGATGTCCACTTGCTATACCACACTAGCAGCCCTGAGAAGTTAAGGGACTTGCCCAGAGTCTCAGCTGGTATGTATTAGAGGGAAGATTTGAATCCAGATCATCAGGGCTCAGAGATGGATGTCCACTCGCTATACCACACTAGCAGCCCTGAGAAGTTAAGGGACTTGCCCAGAGTCTCAGCTGGTATGTATTAGAGGGAAGATTTGAATCCAGATCATCAGGGCTCAGAGATGGATGTCCACTCACTATACCACACTGCCTTTCCATTAGATTAAAGGAGGTGGTGGAGACCTTAGGGAGGAGCATAGGAGACCCAATAAATGCATATTGATTGACTGAGTGATTAAAGGCACAAACATGAACACATCCCAACTCTTCTGGGCAAGCCCCTTCCCAGAGAGCTCTTGGACAGCTCCAAGAAATGAGTTCCACACTGAAAATCCCAGCGTGGCCCTGGGCCACTGTGATGCCAAGGGAGAACACTGTGTCTTTGAGGGCTTCGGCGAGACTGGTCCTACCTGTTCTGAATTCAGTACATTCTGTTTGCCAGAGGGATGAAAAGAGAGCGGGCACCAACGTCTTCTCATCATCATAAATGCCATTTCTGGTTAATGATTACCAGAGAGGGCTCGACTGGAGTCCAACTCAGCCCAGTAATGGATTTCCAATCCAGTCCATGGGGGCATGGCATAAACGAGGGCATTGTGTGCTGGGAAATGGGCGCTGGCCCCAGATGCCAAGTGGGGCCTAATTGCTCATCCGCCTCCGCGAGGGGCTGAGGACAGCCTGTGCACGTAGCCTTTCCTTTTTATAAAGCGGTCTATTTACCTTAGCTATTGACACGAAGCTAGGTCCTATTACCGAAGCTGGAATTCCTGTCGTTAAATACAATATCCTATCGGCCTGAGCTGGCATGTGCGTGTCTGCACGGTATGGATGGGAGCCCGTGAAAGCTCCCCGGCTCTGGCTGTAACTGGTCCTGTCGGACCCAGAGTCAGTCTCCCATGATGCCTTTCCTCCCTCCTCCCCCTTCCCTGCCTCTGTCTGGTTCTGTGCAAACAATTTGTCTAGTGGAGAAGAGACAAAGAGTTTGGGTGTCGGAGGACGCTTTGCGGGGGGTGGCCGTTTGGGGGAGGGGGAAATTGAACCCAACGTGCCAACTGAAGCTGACTGGAGCCAGATGCCCAGTCCCCAAAGAGCCTGCTTGGGCTTGGTTACTGGGCAAGAACTCTCTTCTCCTTTGCGTGATCTCCTGGGTCTCTCACTCTTTCTTAACGTTTCCTCCCCGGGGTCTCACATTTATACAAGGCTCTTGCTCTCCCCATTGGGGGGCTCCAAGTCATGGAAGGAGTTTTGACTTCGGAGTACAGGGTGGCAAGTTCAAATCCCACCTCAGCCACTCACTCCCTGAGTAACTTTGGACAAGGTCATACAGCGTTCCTGAGGTTCCACAGCTGGATTTTGTGCTTTCTATGTGCTTTAAGAGTCCCAATCGTCCCTCGTTAGAGCTCAGGGAGTGGAGGCTGGCCATGGAAAATTCCTGCCCAACTGCATGACCAAATCATTTAACTTTTCCGATCATAACAGTGAGGTACGATTTGAATCCAGAATATCAGAATCTTCACAGAGTCCCAGAGCTTAGCAGAGTGCCTAGAATGTGGTTGTGGATGATATTGTTTGTCCTTTGTTTTTTAAAGAGGACCAACAACACCTCAGGGTGATGCTTTGACTAGTGTGTAAGTTGGATTTAAGTGAGGCAGAGTTGCAAAAAGTCATCAGCCTCACTTTCTCTGTCAGAGTCATCCAAGTCCAGTGGCAGGACAAAAGTCAAGAGGATTGGCACATAGTAGGTGTTTAAAAAATACTTATTGACCGACTAACTGATACACAAAGTGGAGGGCTTAGACCAAAGGGTTTCTAAGGTCCCCTCTAGCTCTGATCTTCTACAAATTAATTTCCCCATTGGTAAAATGAGGGATTTCGATATTCTATGAGGTTCCTTCCAGGTCTATGAACCCAAGTACCTAAAATGTTCATATAAGTTAATATGTTTAATATCATTTTTTTCTCCTTAAAGAAAAGAGACCAGGATGCTTTACAGCTAAGGGGTGATTTTCAGATTGGGGGAGGAGTACCCCAGTACTGCCAAGGGCAGGCCTTGATAATAAACTGAATTCTTGTTCCCACTGATTCCCAGAAATACTCCCTCTGCCCATGAACATCAAAGGCTGCCGATCTTTCCAAGAAGCTGGGAAAGTTTTGAATTGATCACAGCATTCTCACTTATCTGATCTGAGGTTTTTTAACAAACTTCAAACTCCAGATGACTCAACAGAGTGAGAGAGGAACCTACAAAGGTAATGTGATTTTAGGGTGCTTAAAAATAAGATATTTTATTTTCCCAATTATATCTAATAACAACTCTCAACATACATTTTTCTAAATTCTAAGATCAAATTATCTCCCTCTCTTCCTTCTCTCCCTTGTAAGCAATTTTATCTGGGTATTGCCATGCGAAACTTACTTCCATATTGATCATTGTTTTAAGAAAATACTCACATAAAATCAATCCCCCCAAATAAAAACATATATAAACCAAATGCTTTATCTGGAGGTGGATAGCATTCTTTGTCCTAAGTCCTTTAGAATTACCCTGGATCGTTGCTTTGCTTTGTCTTTGTCTTTCACAGCTGATCATCCTACAGTATTGCTGTTACTGTCTACAGTGTTCACCTGGTTCTGCTTATTTCACTTTGCATCAGTTCATGGAGGTCTTTCCAGCTTTTTCTGAAATCACTTAGGAAATATTTTAAGAGAGGCCCCGTGGACAGGACTTGCTGCCTTCTGCTCTGGGCAGGCTGTCCCTGCAGAATTGTGTTCAGTTCTGAGGACCACATAGAGAGAAAGACATGAGTCAGCTGGAGAGCCTTTGGAGAAGGGAGACTAGGATTGTGAAAGTCCCCCAGATCATGGCATGTAAGGCTTTGATCAGAAGTTCTTTACTTCGTATGGGTCCTGGACCCCTCTGGTTGTGTAATTGATGACTGTTGTTCAGTCTTTTCAGTCATGTCTGACTCTTCATGCCCTGTTTGGGGTTTTCTTCACAGTGATCCTATAGTGGTTTGCCATTTCCTTCTCCAGTTCATTTTACAGATGAGGAAACTGAGGCAAATAGGGTTAAGTGAGTTCCTCAGGGTCACACAGCTAGAAAGTGTCTGAAGCCATATTTGAACTCCTGACTCCAGATACTGTGCTCTATCTACTGTGCAACCTGACTGCCTCAAAGCTGATAGATTGCTCCTCAAAATATTTTAAATACACAAAATAAAATACATAGGTCTAGACATGTACTCTTGAGTATTGAAATAATTATCAGAATATTTGAAAAGGCCACAGGTACCTTCTTCAAGGATTTGAAAGTCTATCTGCATGAAGAAGGAATGAATATCAGATCAAAGATTCTGAGCTGGAAGGAAACTCAGAGGCTACTTCATTCAAAGACCTCATTTTAAAAATGAGAAAACAGAGGCACAGAAAGGTTCAATGACCTTGTCCAGGGGCAGAGAGCTAGAGAATTGTCAGAGACGGGTTTTGAACCCAGGTCTTCCCTTCTGGCACTGTGACTCCTTCATGACATAGAGTTGTTTTGGGGAGCAATACATAGAACAGAAGTGATAGAGGCTAGGGCTTGGGAAGCCAGGGGTGACAAGCTTGTTGTCCCGGGGCATAGTGGAGAAAGATATTGTTTTAAAACTCTAGAATCAGAGAATGGTATAGAACTTAGAGACCATCAGAGAGCACAATGGATAAAAGGCTAATGTTGGATTCAGGAAAACATGATTAAATTAATTAAAAATAAATTCCAAACAACTGGGAATGTTTAAATGGAGAAAAGAAGACTTAGCAGGGTCATGACAGTTCTCTGCAAGGATTTGAAAGTTTATCTACACTAAGAAGGAGTGGACATCAGATCATAGAGAACTCTGGGTTTCAATCCTTGGGTAAGTCATTTCCTATCTGAGCTTTGGATTCCTTTTTGGTAAAATAGAAGATAAGATACTATTCTCTCTCTCTCTCTTTTTTTTTTTTTGGTGAATTATAATCATTTTATTGCAATTTTTGTCCTTTTCTTATATCATTTCCCAAGAATCTGACTCCCTGCTACAGAACCCTCCCTATTTCAAAGAAATGGTTAAATAAACAAATGATACACCAGCCAAGGCAGGGAGCACAGCACGTCAAGCATTTTGTCTCAGGTTCTCTGCTTGTCAGTCTGGCAGAGGCCAATTGATTCTATCGCTGGTTCTTTGGAATGGAGACTGGTTTTTATGCTGGTCTGAAATCTACTATGTTTAGGTGGTTGTTTTTTCTTTTCGTTTTTTAATATTCATTTTTTTAAATTTGAGTTCCAAATTTTCTTCCCTTCCCGGCCCATTGAGAAGTCAAGCAGTATGACACCTATTATACAGATGAAGTCATGCAAAACGTATTTCTATATCAACTGTTGGGAGAAAGCAAAAAAAGAACAGAAAGAAAGAAAAGAAACAAAGAAACAAAGAAAGAAGGGAAGAAAGAAAGAAGGGTAGAAAGAAAGAAGGGAAGAAAGAAAGAAGGGAAGAAAGTAAGAAAGAAGGGAAGGAAGAAAGCAAGAAAGAAGGGAAGGAAGAAAGCAAGAAAGAAGGGAAGGAAGAAAGCAAGAAAGAAGGGAAGGAAGGAAGAAAGAAAGAAGGGAAGGAAGGAAGAAAGAAAGGAAGAAGGGAAGAAAGGAAGAAAGAAAGAAGATTTTAAAACTTGCCTTAGAGTCTTACAAGTTTTGTGAGCTTGGGCAAGTTACTTAATTAACCTTACAGTCTCCATTTTCTCATCTGTGAAATAAGATAATAATAGCTCCCTTTGCCGAGGGTTGTTTGTAGGGGTCAACTGCTATCATGTATGCAAACCTTAAAACTCTCTGTAGATGTTAACTATTATTTTTACAATTTTCCAGATGAAGAAATGGAGGCTCATAGAAACGCCATTAGTTGCCAAGGTCACAGAGCTAGTTAGAAGCAAGAACTATAATCCTGGAAGTCAGTTCTCTTCATTCCTGGTTCCGGCTTGGGTCCCCCCCCACACACACACCTTCAATCAGTTGACTCCATCTTTGAATCTCAGAATGGGCCACACTCTTCTCTAATGGCCCTATCGGTTGCTATTCTGTTGGTTGGATGGGGCTCAAAAGCAGAGACATAGATATTTAAGTTGTAAAACAGTGAGTGAGAAGTGAAAAGAAGGAGAAAGAACACACTGGATCAGAGTTCTCTGTATCAAAGTTACCAAACTCTGCTTCTTCTCCAAGGCTTCTCCTCTCTGCTATATTCTCTGCTTCTTCTCCAAGGCTTCCCAATGCCTGCCTCTCTGTTGGATGCAATATGGAAGCAAGGAGGAATTCAAACCTCTGGATTTTAGCCCTTGGGGAAGTCATTTCCCATCTGAGCGCTGGAATTCTTATTGGAAAAGTTGAAGATGTGATACTTTCTGTCCTGGTTTTTTGGTGATCGTATTCCTCCACTGTTTATTTACTACCTATAAAAAGACTTGTCTGTGAGATCCTAACCTCATTAGGCATAGTTGCTTTCAGGGCTTCTTTAAGGTGAAATTTTAAAGTGGGAAAAGGTTAGCTTTAGCTACCTCCGATCTGTCCTCACATTTCTTCTCTCAGGGGCTCAGGCTTCCTCTTTTTTTCTCTTTCCCACGATCCCTCTGTTTAAACCTGCCAAATATTTGATATCAATCACTTCCTTTCCCTTTGGGGAGAATTTGTTATATTCCCTGTGTTATGTGGTTGAAGTTTTTTTTTTTTTTACTTAAAACTCCTTTATTCCATTAATCACCCCCATCCCCCAAGGATTGTATTTAACTTTACAGGGCAAATGATTTATTCTTGACTCTAAGCCATGTTTTGCTGTTTTTGAATATTTTATTCTAAGATCTTCTCTTATATTCAACGGAAGCTGTCAGGTCTTGTGTGATCCTGACTTATGATGGGGCTTTGGAGAGGAGCTAGATCACACAATTGATTAGAGGGGAGTAGTGAGAATGGGAACAGGGGCCAAGAAGACCTGAGTTCAAAATTTATCTTCCGCATTTACTAGCTGAGTCAGTTCACCCTGTTTGCCTCAGTTTCCTCATCTGTAAGATGATCTGGAGAAGGAAATGACTAACCATTTCAGTAGCTTTGCCAAGAAAACTCCAAATGGGGTCATAAAGAATCAGACACGATTGAAATGACTGAACAACAACAAAATTAAAAGACTCTTTCATGTGCTTTGCTACTCTTCAAGCATTTTATAAACACTAGCTCTTCTTATTACATCATTAACATTATCAGTATTTATTTAGAAGGTCTCTGAGATCTTCTAACTCTAAGATACTGAGTTTCTGTGATTTCCTATAATAAGGAACCAACAGAACCAAGAATCTCAGGCTCGGAATGGATTCGAGAAGTCGTCTAGTCCAGCACATAAAACAAATCCTTTCTATATCCTACTAGATGTGCTACTATCCAGTCTTTGGCAGTCCAGGGAATTGTGGACGGTGGGAAAGGGATCAGCTGCCTCTCAAGGCACTTCCCAGTCTCAGCCAGGAGAGCTCTAACTCCAATATCCCTTCCTTCTCATGGCTTTCCATTGGACCCTTCAGAGTCAAGCAGGACGAGTCAATTGCTTCTTCCAAGTGACAGCCTTGAAACTGACTTGACAACAGCTCTTGGGTTGCCCCCAAATCTCCTCTGACCCAGGCTAAATATCCTCAGTTCCTGGAGGACCTGCACCCCCCCTTGCCCAATCTCCTGGCCCCCACCTGCCTCCCCCCTCCCCTTCCCATCCTTCCTTTGCCTTTCAGAGTGAGGCTCCAGAAGAGGTGAGATAAAACCACCCCTGACCAGCTGGCTTCAGATGGGCAGGAAAGAGCTTGAATGGTGATCTCATCATGACAGGCAAAGGCAAGGGAACAGCTTCTCTCCCACTCACCCAAGGAGTGGGAGTATTCATATGGTATAGATGTTTAGGGATATGCAGTTAGCAGAGGCGGTGTCAGGGGTCCAATACCAGAAGCCAGGCTTGGGTACATTCTTCTTGAGGAGGGCAGTCAGCCTGGTATAGTGAAAAGGAGAAATAAGGAGAGGGTGGGAGGGAAAAACCCCAAAACTTTGTATAAATGCCTACCATGTGCCAGATGCTGTACTAAATGCTTTATAAACATCTCATTTAATCTTCACAACAGCTCTGTGAGGCAGGGGTTCATTTTACAGTTGAGGAAACTGAGGGAGATAGAGGTTAAGTGATTTGTTCAGGATCACACCATTGTTAAAATATCTGAGGCTGGATTTGAACCCAGGTCTTTCTGATTCTAGGTCCAGCATTGTGTCTACTTGTGCTACCAAATGCCTCATGGGGACTAGACTGGGATTTTTTATTGGTCTAAGATACTCCTTTTACAATGCAGGTTGGCATTCTCTTTGCAATATGTAAAATCTTAGAAAATTGCCTGGGATGCAGAGAAGATGAGGGTCTTGCCCAGAGTCTCAGAGACCTTCCTGACCACGAGGCTGGCCCTCTATCCAGGACATGGGGCTGCTGTCGGCATTCAGATGAGCAGAAATTATTTAAGTTCGAGGAGTGATTTAAGTGATTTAAGAAGGTTGAGTTCTAGTGTGCAGTTGCTACTCTCATGGAGAATATCTTTCTGAGTGTAAAGGAATACATTCTCTTCCTGGTGTCATATGATAGCCAGAATCCTGGTTCTGCCCTTACCACCTATGTGACCTTAGCCAAGTCATTTACTCTTGTAGGAAAAGGTTGGACAAGATCACTTTGGACCATAGATTTAAAGCCAGAAGGGACCAGAGAAGGCATAGAACCCCTTCCTTTTACAGGTGAGGAAACGGATGCCCATGGAGGTAAAGTGACCTCTCTGTTCCCAGAACTCAGCTCTTCTGTACTCCAAGTCTAACATTCTATCTACTGGGTCACACCTTGCTGCCCAGGCCAGCTCCCTAGCCAATACATTATGCTGCCTTCTCATGAAGTGAAAAGAAATGAATTTGAATTCTGTACTCCCAGCCCCTAATTGAGCTAACCATTTCATTTCTCGAGAGCTGAGGGAGTGGAATTGGATCTCATCATACTGAGATTGGGTGGCCATAGGACCCTGGGAGCAACCACAGATTTATAGTAGTCAGTCAGCTAGTCTTCACTAAGTATTTACTATGTGTCAGGCATTGTGCTAAGAGGTAAGGTTCCAAAGAGGCAAAAAAAAAAATAACATACCACCCCTGCCCTCGTGGAACTCCCATCTCAATAGCAACAGGGGAGACAATAACTCACTGTGTACATAGAAGATATTAACAGAGGAGATACAGGGGTTGTCTCAGAAGGAAAGGGTTCTGTGTGGGATGGGGGGAGGATGCAGGAGGAGGAGAAAGGACCAGAAAAGACCTCTTGTAGAAGAACGTGAGATTTAAGTGGAATCTTGTAGGAATTCAGGAGACAGCAATGAAGGGGGAGATCATCCCAGGCATGGGGGATAGCCAGGAAAAATGTCTGGAATTGGGAGATGGAGTGTACTGTTTGAGGAGCGGTGAGGAGGACAGTGTCACTGAATTTTAGAGTGAAGATGGAAAGTGAAAAAGAGGCCAGGTTGTAAAAGATTTAAATGGCAAACAGAGGACCCTATATTTGATCCCGAGGGAAATAGGGAGCCACTAGAGTATATTGAGTAGGGGAGTGACATCAATGCTTTGGGAAATCAGAAAGTCATTGATTTGAAGGTGGGTTATAATAGAAGATGCAAAGGAAAACTTTGCGTTTTACTTAGTATGAATTTCAAGATGGAAGGTTAGTGTTAAAAAAAATTCCTTTAAATTGTCAGCTATGGGAGGAATGGGGGGAGGGAAGGGAGGGAAAAAAAATATGATTCTTGTAACCAAGGAATAATATTCTAAATTGACTAAAAAAATTAAATTAAATTAAATAAAAAAAAACAAAAAATAAAATAAAAATATTCCTTTAGCTCTCACTCTTGTGAGATGCTCTAATGAATTTGGAATCTTCAAGGCCACTTTGGTTCTTCCTGAATCATCATGATCTGAATAACCCTTTGCATAGCCACAGAATGGAAAGCCCTTGTTTGTGGAGAGGGTGTGTGCTGGGTGTATTAACAGGGCTAGTTTTTTTGCCACCCGAATTGAAGTGGGGGCTGCAACCTTCTGAGACAAAGATGGCTCTAGAGATCTCCCTGCCTCTTCTGTTATGTCCTTACTGGCTTTTTCACCAAGCCTTTGTAGGGTGGGAGCACCTCCATTCATAATTTCTTTGGGAACCAGGTCCTTGGTGTTTACACTTCCACACTTTCCTAGTCCTTCTGGGAGCTGTTCCAACTCCAGACTATTCAACTGAGCTTTTACTGGAGCCCAGATTTGTCCAGGAAAAAATGTCAAGGGACATTTTTAAAAAGTATATATAGATAAACCCAACTAGGAAAGCAAGTCTTAGGATTATAGGCTCATAGGATTGAAAAGGTTCTTTGAGACCCTCTAGGACAACTCTCCTCCCTTTATAGAGAAGGGAACTTATGCCCAGAGAAATTAATTCACTTGCCCAAGGTAATACCGCTACAGAAAAATCATAGTCAGGATTTGAACCCAGGTCCTTCCATTCCAAATCCAAATTTGGAAGAATACATCAGGTTTTCCAGGCAGGATTCAATGTTGGTGATGGGTTAGGATGCTGTCCTGTTCTGTGGAGATCAGCTTTTTTTTTCCACAGTCAACTGTGTCCAGACATGCCATCTCCAAGTCCTTAAGCAGGTGGCAGAGAAATTAAAATGGAGGGAAGATGGATGGGAGCCTCCTGATGGGGACAGAGCCAGGCTCTGTTCAGGGGAAAGAATGGCACCAGGTTGGCATGGAGTTGGCAGGGTTCTCCTGCCAGGTGGAATGACTGTCAGGTGGCTGGCAGACTGCCGGACCAGGTCTTCAGGCTGTGTGACAACATCGAAAGCTTCTTTCCGGTTTTCTGTGAGAAACGAGATCAGTGTTTTTCTAACCTTTTCAGGGCTCAGCTTCTCCTGTGTCTACACCACTTGCCTCCTGGTTTTTGCTCCTCTCCTCTCTCTTGCCTCTCTCCTTTTCCCCTCTTTCCATTCCTCTTGCTCCTCTGGTCTAATTTCCTCCATCCTTTGACCCCAGTGGCTCCCCCTCTTCCATCCTCCCCAGATTTCCCTTCCTGGAGTCTCCCACCGTGGCTGACTTTGGCAATGACTCCGTTTGCTCTCCTTGAAAATATAAACATCTTGAATGGTGAGCAAAGAGGAGAACTGATGGAGAGAGAGGGCAGAAAGGGTCAGAGGAGGCGGTGGCTGAGGGTGACGGGCATGTCTTGATGTCACTCTGGTTTCTCTGCTAATTTGACAAGTATCATAATGTATATTTTTATTTAGTGTTTTCTTTGCAACCCAATGAGGGCAATGAGATGGGTCAATGGATAGAGAGCCAGTCCTGGAGTCCAAACTAGTCTCAGATATTTCCTAACTACGTGACCCTGGATAAGTCACTTACCATCAATTGCTTAGCCCTTACCATTCTTCTGCTTTGGAACTGATACTTAGTATTGATTCTAAGCCCAGAGTAAGCTTTTTTTGAAGCACTCTTATTCCAGAAAAATCATTATCTGATAGAATGGAAGCTCCATGGGGGCAGGAATCATTTTCTATTTTGCCTCTGTGTTCCCATTGCCTGTTATATTAGTCATTGCTTAATAAATGCTTCTTGAAATGGACTGAATGTGCTCGATTTTGTAGGTGAAGAAACTGAGGCTTAAGCAGGGCACAATGCCCATGTGTAGCCCCTGTTGCTAGAGAGGACAATGCAGTTGGGTTGTCGTTTTGAGAGTAAGTGCTAAGTCTGTGAGTCCCTAGCAGTATAGGGTCACTGAGCTGCCTGGGGAGGAGCAAACTCAATCAAGATGGGGACCTGAAGCAGGTTAAAGCTTCCATAACAATCAGCATGAAGCCTGGGTCCAGGGGTGGCTACTGTACTTCCAGCCTGGCCAAGAGAGGTGGATCCAGTTTTTTTAAAAGAATGAACAAGCAAAAACCTTTTGGGGGCTCAGAGGCAAAGCAATTTATGCTTGGTTACATGGTTGTTAAGTGTTGGAGTCAGGACTTGAACTCAGGGCACAGGATCCTCAATTTAGAATTTAAAAAATCTTCTGAGACCAAATCCAATGCCCTCATTTTATTTTATTTTTTTAAACTCTTACCTTCTGTCTTGGAGTCAATACTGTGTATTGGTTCCAAGGCAGAAGAGTGGTAAGGGCTAGGCAATGGGGGTTAAGTGACTTGCCCAAGGTCATACAGCTAGGAAGTGACTGATAGCAGATTTGAACCTAGAACTTCCCATTTCAAAGACATGTAACTTCCCCATAGAACTTAATGAATGTTTGATCGACTAGATGACAGCAATATAATGTAACCCCCTTTGTGTGGTATTCAGGGTCCTCCCTCCACAATCTGGCTCCAATTTATGTGCCCAGTCTCTGTCCCAGTCCAGCTGGGAGATCTTATCCTTATTTTAGCATGGACCCTGACACATGGTAAGTACTTAATAATGGCTCGCTAATTGACTGACTTACCTTCTTTTATAACTGAGTCTTTGCTGATCTTTTTCCTCGTGCCTGGAATGCACGCCCTTCCCTCATCATTGACTCATGGCTTCCTACAAGACTCAGTTCAAGCATCATCTTCTTTATGAGATCTCTGCTGATCCCTCTTCCCCATCCCTTCAAGAACAAATCTGCTAGAACTCCTGACTACTTGGGGTTTTGCTTCGCAGCCCTTACAAATATAAATAAATACAAAGTCTATATTTTCTCCCCTATAAAAATGGAAACTCTGTGAGAGGCAGGAACTCCTTTTATTTTGGGCACCGTATCACCTAGAACAGAGTAGGTAATTGATTGAAATAGAAAGGGAAGGGAAGGTTGTCTCCAGGGAAGCTAAGTCTTACCCCATAATCCTTTTAGCGGAAGTGGATCACCCTTGAGTGATCTAAATAATCCCACACAGAGAAACAACTGAAGGATAAATTGAGATGTTATGCTAAGCTTCTGGACTAGTGGGGACTGCATCCTCAGGAGGAAGATGACATTGAAGGAGGGGGAAGATGCTGTGGCTCTCACATCGTCATGTATGAATCTAGTATCTGTGAGTGAGACTTCCTTGACTCTAGAGAGGAGCAGGGATGCTCCTGATCTCTGGGAAAGCAGTCTTCTGGACTGTTCAGCAGGTCAAGGAACTAAGGGGAAAGACTTTGCTCAGATAGAGACCACTAGTCATGTAACCCTGGGCAAGTCACATGCTTTCTCTCAGACTCAGTTTCTTCATCTGTAAAATGGGGATATAATAGTACGTACTCTCTAGGGTCATTGTGAGGATCAAATGACATCATATTTGTAAATACTGCCTGGCATGTAGTAAGTACCTAATAAATGCTCATTTCCTTCCTATCTTCCCCCTTCCTTTTTCCTTTATGGAGAGCTGTGCCTGCTTTTTAGACAGGAAAAGCCAGGAGTATTCCCTACCACCACCCTACCCTCCCATCCCTGCCCATGGCCCTTGTAGCATTGCCAGGGTATCCATGAAAAAGAAGCATTTTCACTGGCAAAGGGCTAGCAAGGCTGCTGATTGACATGGAGTGTTCATGGGTGACCCCTGCCAGAAGATGCATGGAACTACAAGAAAAGTCACCCCCTGAGGAACTGATGGGAAATAATACCTGGTGGAAGGACTGATCATTGGTAAAAATTTGGGGGAAAGGGCTACTCAGTGTATGTGTGGGGGCAGTGTTTTAATTTCTCTGAGTGCTTGATCTTAAGTTCAATTTTTCCTCATTCAATCAATAAAACTTTTGTCTTTGAGTTTTAAGAATGATGCTTTCAAGGAATAGTTGATGTCAGTGCATGACAGGGGATCTGAAATGAGTTTGTGGGCAGGGCTTTTATCCAGAGAAGCAACAATTGTCCTAAGTATATTTGGACCTTTCCTACAATGGAGGGGGCCCACAACAAAAGGATGGTACCCAACATGTCTAGGAGGGTTACAGAAAACTGGGGCCTGTCTACATGGACTATAGCAAGTCAGTGTTGGTTTCATATCCTGCTGTTTTAGCTGAGTTGCAAGTTCCTTGAGGGTCCACTGTTTTGTTTTGTTTTTCCTTTTTATCTCCTGAAGTTATTGGTAGACAGAGATGCTCTATTTGATAGCTGTAGATGTCTTGAATTTACTTGTATGTCTTCTCCCTGTCCTTTGTCACTGTTCTAGACTACCTACATGTTCCCTAGAAACTGTAAGCCATCTAATATGGGGTCTTACACAGATTCAGCACTTAATAAGTATTTCCTGAAAGTGAGAAGGCAAGGTAAGAAGCACAAAGAAAGAAGGAAGGGAGTAAGGCAGGGAAGAGAGGGAGAGAAGAAAAAGGGGAAGCAAGGGAGGGAAGGAGGTAGGAAAGAAGAGAAGGGAGAAATGGAGGGAGAAAAGTTGGGAGGGAGGGAGAAAGGAGAGTAGGAAGAAAGGAAGGAGGGAGAAAGGGAGGGAGGGAAGGAAGGATGGGAGAGAGGGAGGAAGGGAAGGAAGAAAAAGAGGGGAAGAGAGCAAGGACAAAGGAAAGATAGGAGGTAAAAAAAGAAGAGAGGGAGGGAAGAGTGGAAGGGAGAGAGGGAAGTAGAAAGGAAAGAAGGCGGGCAAGGAGAGAGTAAAGAAGGATGGAGGGAAAGAAGAAAAACAGAAGGGAAAAGGAGAAGAAAGATAAATAGACAAGGAGGAATATAAAAGGAAAAAGGAGAAGGAACAAATGAATGAATGAGTGAAGGAGGAAAGAATGGAAAGGGAAGGGAGAATGGAAAGAAGGAAAGGAAAAGGAAGGGAACAGAAAAGAAGGAAGTGAATATAAGAAAGTGAGACTGTTCTATAGTCATGTATTGGCTACTTGGACTCAGTGGAGCGTCTGGTCTTTAGCCAGTGAGACTCCTTTAATATGTCAGTCCTGGGGGCATCTGTGACCCCACCCTTGAGGGTGGGAAGTTCAATGGAATTCAGAGTAAGATCCTGTTCCCACTCCCATTTCAAAGCCAGTCTTGGGTCTGAATTCCAAGCAACTTGGCATTGTTTGCCAAATCATTTAAGAGAAGTTGGCAGGTGGGGGGGCGTTGGTGGGAATAGCGGGGAAGGACGCCATAGGACAAGTTTCTGCAGCATCAGCTAGTCTTCAAGTTCCATCATTAACAATGCAAATGGAGGGGAGTGTCAGCTGATTTATTAAACGAGGCACTTGGCACATCCAAGTTTTTACTCCAGTCTATCTGTCATCTCCATGTCAGCCTACGTGCACTAACTGAGCT